>NW_027331954.1:0-226884 GCF_048418815.1 Hemitrygon akajei
CAATAGGCCCATCTAATCCTTGCTCCCTAAACCTCATATATGCTGCCTTCTTTCACCTGACTAGATGTTCCACTTCACTTGTCACCCATGGTTCGTTCACACTACCATTCTTTATCTTCCTCACCGGGACAAATTTATCCCTAACATCATGCAAGAGATACTTATACATCGACCACATGTCCATAGTACATTTCCCTGCAAAAACATTATTCCAATTCACACCCGCAAGTTCTAGCCTTATAGCCTCATAATTTGCCCTTCCCCAATTAAAAAGTTTCCTGTCCACTCTGATTCTATCCTTTTCCATGAAAATGCTAAAGGTCAGGGAGCGGTGATCACTGTCCCCCAGATGCTGACCCACAGACAGACCTGTGACCTGACCCAGTTGGTTACCTAATACTAGATCTAGTATGGCATTCCCCCTGGTCGGCCTGTCAACATACTGTGACAGGAATCCATCCTGGACACACTTCACAAACTCCGCCCCATCTAAACCCTTGGAAATAATCAAGTGCTATTCAATATTTTGGAAGTTAAAGTCACCATGATAACAACCCTGTTATTTTGCACCTTTCCAAAATCTGCCTCCCAATTGCTCCTCGGCATCTCTGCTGCTACCAGGGGGCCTATTGAAAACCCCTAGTGGAGTAACTGCTCCCTTCCAGTTCCTGTCTTCCACCCATACTGACTCAAAAGAGGATGTTGCTACCAGTAATGCCTGACCAGTAATGCCACCCCTCCTCCCCTTTTTAGCCCCTCTCTATCCCTTTTAAAGCACAGAAATCCAGGAATATTGAGAATCCATTCCTGCCCTGGTGCCAGCCAAGTCTCCGTAATGGCCGCTACATCATAATTCCATGGATGTATCCACTGTTTTAAAGAGGAGATCGTTTTAAAGAAGATGTGACACCACCCTATCTTTCAATGTCGGCAAGACCAGTTAACTGATTGTTGTCTTCCGCAGAGGGAAACCAGGGCTCCATGAATCAGTTCTGCTTGGAGGATCAGAGGCGGGTCGCGTCTGTAGCGTTACATTGTTTGTATTACTATTTCCTCTATTTTCTCATGAGACTGCGGAGATTCAGCATGGCATCAAAAATAGATGAACTTTTACAGATATGTCGTAGAGAATACATAGTCTGTCTGCATCAAGACGTGGTACAGAAATAGCAATCTTTTTGAAGGAAAATCTTTAAAAATTTACTGAATTCGGCTCATTCCATCACGGGAAAACACTCCCAAACATTATGCACATCCACATAAAACGCTGTCATAGGAAAACAGCATCCACCGTCAGAGGTGTCACCATCCTGCCATCCACTTTTTTCGCTGCTGCCATCGGGTAGAAGGGACAAGAGCCTCAGGACTCGCACCACCACGTTCAAGAACAGTTACTACCCATCAGCAATCAGACCTTTGATCAACAGGTGATAATGTACGCTCACATGACCATCCATTAAATAATCTGACAACCAATCATTACACTTTAAAAACTAATCTATATTGATTAGCTGAGTATGCCAGGAGGAGCGCAGCAGACCAGGCAACATCTGTGGACAAGCGTAAAGAGTCGGCGTTTCGGGCCGAGATCCTTCATCCTGAAATTGTTTCTGAATACATAACATACCCAAAATTTGGTGTACGATGATCTGTTGCAATGTGATGAACAGTCTCAAAAACATAATTTTATCTTCCAACAGTTTTTCTAATCCACCTCAACAAGGCAGGTTTTGTTTACAGAAATAACGTCGCCTCGATTGAATGCTTAAAGACAAATTTTGTCAGGAGTGGGATTCGAACCCACGACCCCAGATGGAGACCAGAACACTCCCGTTTGTCGGAAGAACTTTCATCCCTTGAGTCTGGCGCCTTAGACCACTCGGCCATCCTGACAACTTTTGAGTTGTGTTTGAGAAGGGAATGAATGCCTGGTTTGTTAACAAAGTTATAGACACGCAAACACGAATACCGTCCTGCCAATCGGAAATGAAGTGAGAGTGTTACAGTTTGTTCAGGTTAGGCAACTTCTGTGGAAAGTAACGCTGTAAAATATTACAATTCGAAGACTCGTGAGACGCGACTCGGCAAGAATTTGGGAAGGACTTTTGTTCAGATGGATGAGAGCGCTTGGAAGACTCATTGTTTAAACATTTAGGGAAGCGGAGAAATAAACCTTTATAGACTGGACTGAATCTGAAAACATTGGGTAGGAGGTTCAATTATACCGGGCAACCCTGCTTTACAGATGAATGTTAGTAAATAGACTATGAGGCCCAATAATCTGACGATTGTGGAAGAAAGCGAAGATGTGACAAGGTTCACAAGAACATAAGACCTTTTGCAGAGATATCTGCTTCATCATTCCATTATGGATGAGCTATTACAGTCAAAATGTTGTTCAGGCTTGGAGGACTTCCGGGTTGAGCATGGAGTGAGCAGGATCGTGTAAGTGTGGCTCCCGATTTTTATTCAAAAACTACCTATTTATCGTTGTCGTATGGTCGAGATCACTGAGCATTGTGAACAACCCGGGATGTTGCTGGACACTGACATGGCAAACAAAATGCACGCTCGAGGTAAAAAGGGAAAAAGATAGCGAAGCCCCGAGCATGGAAGCTGATGTTGCAGTAATGGCGCCGATGCACGTCGTTGGACCTGCGCTACCCGATGACTTGGAGAGGGTTCCCTTAGTTATCTTTAGCCTATATATATTAAAAGTAAAATAAGTTTTGGTATAAATTCTAAGGAGGGAAGCCGCCCTAGATTAGTTTGAAGTTTTGGTTGTATGGGGAAAGCTTTGGAAGTTTTTTTTTGTTTGTGATGCCTGCTGTCATCCTCAGTTGGAGAGGTAGATCTAGGTTTCGGGGGTTAATTGTTTTATCGTGTTTGTGTAAAAGGGTGGGGGAGTTTTTTGGGGGATTACCATGGCAACTTATTCTTTTGTGTGTTACAGATTAGCCAGACTTTCTTTTCACTGTGCGTTATTGTGTGCAGTTGTGCCCTCGCATTGTTTTGGATTCAGGGCCCTATGTGTCTTTTGATATAGTTAACATGAGTGCTGCAGATGGAGGCCAACCTGTGAGGTTTATTTCTTAGAATGTAAAGGGACTCAAAGATGATCAAACAGGTTTTATTAAAAATCGCCATTCTTTTTTTGAAATATCCGTCGACTGGCTGATGTGGTTTATTCACCCAATCATTCTCCGAGTCCGAAGGTCGTTATCTCCTTGGATGCGGATAAGGTGTTTGATAGAGTGGAGAGGGTATACTTGTTTAATATTTTGGAGAAATTTGGATTCGGCAGAATATTTGTCGCCTGGGTTAAGCTATTATATCACTCGCCTTTAGCGTGTGTACAGACGAATTATTTTCCATCTGACTATTTCCCATTAATACGTGGCACTCGCCAAGGCTGCTCATTGTCCCCTCGTCTTTTTGCAATTGCAATTGAGCCTCTTTCTATTGCACTCAAATCAACTACATTATGTCAAGGTGGTAGGAGAGTGGACATGGAACACCGTGTATCCCTGTATGCTGATGACCTCTTACTTTATGTTAGCGACCCTGTAGGTAGCAGTTCTGCTATTGTGTCATTATTAGGTCAACTTGGAGCCTTCTCTGGCCATAACCTGAACCTTCAAAAAAGAAAATGATTTTCTATTAATAACTTGGCTCTACAGATCCGACAGGAATATTTGCCTTTTCCTTTATCTCAAGATGGTTTTGTATATCTAGGAATACACATTACTCGCTCTTTTACATTTCTATTTGAAGCTAACTACGGGCCTCAGGTTAGCCAAATGAAGGCTGATTTTGAGACATGGCGCAGTTTACCACTTACTATATCTGGGAGAATTCAATCAGTAAAAATGTCTATACTTGCCAGATTATTTTACTTGCTCCAGAGCTTGCCAGTTCTCTTATCTAAGTTATTTTTCAAATCAGTCGACCAAGCTTTAACCTCCTTTATTTGGGAAAATAAGGTCCCAAAGGTTAATAAGCACGTTCTCCAAAGAGGTTGAGGCGTAGATGGCATGGGCCTAACTAGCTTTATCCATTATTACTGGGCATCGAACATTCAAAATGTTGTAGCGGTGTGCTGCACACAGCCCTGAAATAACGACACGCAGTCGGTGAGTTGCAGCTGCAAAATAGATTTATTCAAACTTCGCGGCCTCGCTTTAAAGCCTTTCTGTTCCAGCCCTCCCCTGGCGGGAATGCTGTAGGGGGCGCATATTCTCAGTCCCGTCCCACGCGCGGACCTTTCCCCTTGCTGGTGAAGAAAGCGTGGCGCCCTATTTGGGACCGGCCTCAATGCCGGCGCGCCCACTTTGTGAGCCAGTTCGAGCGCGCTGGGAACTGGGTCGCCACATAACCCCCCCCAAAACCGGTGATACACCCCCCCCCCAATGTCCTCAGTCTGTGTCGTTCCCTGTGTGGGAGGTCTGCCACTGCGCCGCGGTGCCTGAAACTCGACCAGCTGCGCCAAGTCCAACTGGGTCGGTTTTAGTCAGTCCACTGTGAAAACTTCCTCTTTCCCCACAGTGTCCAGCACGAATGTGGACCCATTGTTTCTGATCACCGTAACGGCCCATCGTAGGGCCACTGTAGCGGTGTCCAGTGTCCGCTTCGTCGTACAAAAACAAACTTACAGTTCTGCAGGTCTACGGGTACGCGGGTCGGATCCTGCCCATGCTGTGAAGTGGGTATGTGGGCCAAGTTACTGAGCCTCTCACGTTGTCTGTCCAGGACTGCTGTAGGTTCTTCCTCTTGCCCCCTTGGGGCTGGTATGAACTGTCCTGGGACGACCAGGGGTGCGCCGTCACGAACTCGGCCGACGAGGTGTGCAGATCTTCTTTGGGCGCCGTGCGGATTCCGAGCAGGACCCAGGGAAGCTCGTCCACCAAGTATAGGCCCTTTGAACCGGGCCATGAGAGCCGACTTCAGGTGACGGTAGAAACGCTCCACTAGTCCGTTCGACTGTGGGTGGTAGGCAGTTGTGTGGTGCAACTGAGTCCCGAAAAGGCTGGCCATCGCTGACCACAGGCTGGTGGTGAACTGGGCGCCTCTGTCGGAGGTCATGTGGGCCGGTACACCGAAGCGAGATACCCAGGTTGCAATCAGTGCTCGAGCGACACTGGCAGTGGGCCCCGGATATCCACATGAATGTGGTCGAAACGCCGGCGGGTTGAGTGGAACTGCTGCGGCAGGGCTTTGGTGTGCCACTGCACCTTGGCTAGTTGGCAGTACATGCACGTATTGGCCCATTCTTGCGGAGTCCGTGCCAAACGAACCTGTTGGCTACCATAAGGACGGTTGACCTGATGGAGGGGTGCGCCAGGCTGCCGGGACGATGGGGCGGGGTTCGCCGGTGGATACGTCCCAGAGTAAGGTCCTCTCACCTGGGCCGACGGGGAGGTCCTGGAGCTGCAAACCGGAGACTGCAGTTATGTAACTAGGGATCTCCTCATCAGCCTGCTGCGCCTCCGCCAGAGCTTCATAGACTACCCCATGGGACAGGGCTTGGATGTTAGGTCTGGAGAGCGTCCGCCACGGCATTGTCCTTTCCCGAGACATGCCGGACATCCGTCGTGTATTCAGAGATGTTGGTCAGATGTCGCTGCTGGAGGGACGACCAGGGGTCGGACGCTTTCGTGAACGCAAAGGTAAGCGTTTTGTGGTCCGTGAAAGCGGTGAAGGGCCTACCTTCTAAGACAGGGGCGTCAAACTCATTTTAGGTCACGGGCCGGATTGAGCAAAATGCAGCTTCATGCGGGCCGGATCAGTCGGACGCGTGCGAACGCAGCTTTCGTTGCCTCCGTTTTTTCAGCCTGCTCTCATGTGTCTCAGTCTCTGCTATAACTACAAAGTGTTTCACTTTACAAATTCCGTTTCTTATGAAGAAGACTGCCGAGCAAGACTGCCGAATAAACACTAAAAACGCTGAAAACCTGGTACCTGAATAAACTCAGCATTAGCCATATCATACGCCATAGGCGCTTCGATTACTGGGGCCAGCTTTAATCGTAATTAGATATTATCTCGCGGGCCAAAGATAATTCCACCGCGGGCCGGATTTGGCCCGCGGGCCTTGAGTTTGACATATATGTTCTAAGAGGTACCTGAAATGCCGGATTGCAGCGACCCTCGATGAGCTGTTCCAGCACTCCACCGTCTGCCGTGTTGGATGCGTCCACTGTGAGGGCGGTAGTGACGTCCGTTCTAGGGTGCACTAGCATCGTGGTGTTTGCCAAGGCTTCTTTGGTTTTAACGAAAGCGGCGGCGGACTTCTCGTCCCATGTAATGTCCTTGCCCTTACCCGAAATCAGGGCGAACAGGGGGCGCATGATTCGGGCTGCTGAGGGGAGGAAGCGGTGGTAGAAATTCACCATACCCACGAATTCCTGAAGGCCTTTGATTGTGTTGGGTCGGGGGAAATGGCGGACCGCGTGGGACAGATGCTCCTGCCGACTACTGCTAGCTATGAGGATGTTGTCCAAATAGATGAATGCGAAGTCCAGGTCACGTCCCACCGCGTTCATTAACCACTGGGACGTCTGTGCGCCATTCTTCAGGCAGGGGGACTCGAAAAGGCCGAGCGGGGGTGATGAGTGCCGTTTTGAGGACGTCGTCCGGATGCATCGGGATTTTTTTTTTTTTTAAATTTTATTTAATTGAATTTTTAAATGATTACAAGTGTAGAAAAAAAAGTATGTGACCCTTCCCCCCTCCCCTTAGTCCCTCCCCCCTAACTTCCCTATATATAAAAAAAAAAAAGAAAGAAAGAAAAGAAAGAAAGAAAGAGTGCCTGGTTGTTGGAAGGTCTCCACATGCTCCATGGAGTTCTTAATAACTTTAGTATATGTATTTATTTCTTTCCCCTAGTAACCATTAATTTTCTCTTCAGAGCACCTATATATTTAATCCTGTCTTTTGTAAATAAGGGCCCCAGATTTTCAAAAATGTTTCATATTTATCTCTTAAGTTATAAGTAATTTTTTCTAATGGAATACAGCCATAGATTTCTTTTTTCCAACAATCTATACTTAAATATGTATCTGATTTCCAAGTAATTGCAATAGCCTTTTTGGCTACAGCCAGCGCAATTTTTATAAATTCTTTCTGATATTTATTAAGTTTGAGTTTCGGTTTTGTCCCTTCAATATCACCTAGTAAAAGTAATATTGGATTATGAGGAAGTTTTATTCCCGTAATTTGTTCCAATAAAAGTCTTAAATTTATCCAAAAAGGTTGAATTTTAGAACAAGACCATGTAGAATGTAAAAATGTACCAGTTTCTTGTTTACATCGGAAACACTGATCAGATAAACTTGGATTTAATTTATTTATTTTTTGTGGTGTAATATATAATTGATGTAAAAAGTTATATTGCACTAATCTTAACCGAACATTTATTGTATTTGTCATACTGTCAAGACACAGTCTTGACCAATTTGTTTCTTCAATTTTAATATTCAAATCACTTTCCCATTTTTGTCTTGACTTATGGACTCCTTGTTTAATTGCCTGGTTTTGAATCAAATTGTACATACAAGATATAAATTTTTTAATATTTCCTTTTTGAATTAAAATTTCTATTTCTTTAGATTTCGGCAATAACATTGTTTGACCTAGTTTTTCTCTTATATAAGCCCTTAATTGAAAGTAACAAAATAAAATGTTATTTGATATTTTATATTTATTCTTTAGTTGATCAAATGACATTAATATACCTCCTTCAAAACAATCTCCTATATATTTAATCCCTTGTTGAAACCAATTATATAAAAGTTGATTGTCCATTGTAAAAGGAATAAGTCTATTTTGAATTAAAGATCTCTTTGCTAATAAAGATTTTTTTGTCTCATCATCAACATTTATCTTATTCCATAAATCAATCAAATGTTTTAATATAGGAGATTCTTTCTTTTCCCGTATCCATTTAGATTCCCATTTATATATAAAATCTTCTGGTACGTTTTCTCCTATTTTGTCCAGTTCTATTCTAATCCATGCCGGTTTATCTTTCTCAAAAAAAGATGCAATAAATCTAAGTTGATTTGCTTTATAATAGTTCTTGAAATTTGGAAGTTGTAACCCTCCTAGATCAAATTTCCATGTCAATTTTTCCAACGATATTCTTGACATCTTACCTTTCCAAAGAAACTTCCTCACATATTTGTTTATCTCTTGAAAAAACTTCTGGGGTAATTGTATTGGTAATGATTGAAATAAATATTGTAGTCTAGGGAATATATTCATTTTTATAGTATTTACTCTACCTACTAATGTTATTGGTAATGCCATCCATTTATCAAGATCCTCCTGAATTTTTTTTAAAAGTGGTAAATAGTTTAATTTATATAAGTTTTTTGTGTCATTATCAATTCTTATACCTAAATATTTTATACCATTTGCCGGCCATCTAAATTGAGTTATTAATCGACATTGACTATAGTCTCCATTAGTAAGAGGTAAAATTTCGCTTTTATCCCAATTTACTTTATAACCTGATATTTTCCCATATTCTTCTAGTCTATAAGATAATTTACCCAATGAGTGCAATGGATCTGTTAAATAAAGTAGAACATCATCAGCAAATAAATTAATCTTATATTCTTCCTGATTAACTCTAAAACCCTTAATATCTGGGTCCATTCTAATTAATTCAGCGAATGGCTCTATTGCCAACACAAACAAAGCAGGTGATAATGGACAACCTTGCCTAGTTGATCTTGTTAACTGAAATGGTGTCGAAATTTGAACATTTGTCACTACTTTAGCTTTGGGATTAGTATTCAAGGTTTTAATCCATCTTATAAATGGTGTTCCTAATCCATATTTTTCCAATACCTTGAATAAAAAATCCCATTCCAATCTATCAAATGCTTTTTCTGCATCTAAAGCAACTGCCACACTCGTTTCCTCCCTCTTTTGCGCTAAATGGATTATACTAATTAATCGGGTTACATTATCTGCCGATTGCTAATTTTTGATAAATCCTGTTTGATCCATATGCACTAATTTTGGGAAACATTTAGATAATCTATTAGATAAGATTTTTGCTATTATTTTATAATCAGTATTTAATAAAGAAATAGGTCTATATGATGCTGGTTTTAAAAGATCTCTATCTTTTTTTGGCAACACTATTAAAACAGCTGTTGAAAAAGATTCTGGAAGTCTATGTGTTCTTTCCGCTTGATGTATTAACTCCATAAAAGGAGAAATTAATAAATCTTTAAACTTTTTATAAAATTCAGGCGGAAAACCATCTTCTCCTGGGGATTTATTACTTTGAAGTGATCCTAGAGCTTCTTCAACTTCCTTCACTGTAAAAGGCATACCTAATCCCTTCTGTTCTTCCATATCTAATTTTGGAAGAGTTGTTTGTGCTAAAAATCTTTCTATCTTAGCATCATCGTTTTTTGATTCTGATTTATACAACTCAGAATAAAAGTTCTTAAAAGCCTCATTAATTTCTAGAGGCTTATAAGTAACCTTATTCACTTTTGTTCGGATTGCATTTATTGTTTTGGAAACTTGATCTGTTTTTAATTGCCATGCAAGGACCTTATGTGATCTTTCACCTAGTTCATAATATCTCTGTTTAGTTCTCATAATTGCTTTTTCTGTTCGGTATGTCTGGAGTGTATTGTATTTTAACTTCTTATTGATAAGTTGTCTTCGTTTTTCTTCTGTCATATTTCTTTGAGATTCTTTTTCTAATTTTATAATCTCTTTTTCCAATTGATCTATTTCTATCATATATTCCTTCTTAATTTTAGAAGTATAACTTATTATCTGACCTCTCAAATATGCCTTCATTGTTTCCCACAATATGAATTTATCATCAACTGAATGTAAATTTGTATCTAAAAAGAACTGAATCTGTTTTTTCATAAAATCACAAAAATCCTGTCGTTTTAGTAAAATTGAGTTAAATCTCCATCTATAAATTGATTCCTCTTTATCTATCATAATCATTGTCATTATTAAAGGAGAGTGATCAGACAATATTCTTGCTTTATATTCCACATTTTTCACTCTATCTTGAATATTCGTTGATAATAAAAAAAAATCTATCCTTGAATATGTTTTATGTCTATTTGAATAAAATGAATAATCTCTTTCTTTTGGATTGATTCTTCTCCATATATCAATCAAATTTAGATCTTTCATCAATGATAGAGTTAGTTTTACTACTTTTGATTTTGTAGTAGCCTTTATTGATCTATCTAAAACTGGATCTAGACAAAAATTAAAATCTCCACCTATTAATATTTTATCATGTGCATTAGCCAAATTCAGAAAGACCTCCTGTATAAATTTTACATCGTTTTCATTTGGTGCATAAATATTCATAAGTGTCCATAGTTCTGAAAAAATTTGACAATGTATAATTAAATATCTTCCTGCCGAATCAATTAATACATTTTGTATTTTAATTGGTAAGTTTTTATTAACCAATATTGCAACTCCTCTCGCCTTTGAATTAAATGAAGCTGCAATAACATTTCCAACCCAGTCTCTTTTTAATTTCTGATGTTCTATGTCCGTTAAATGAGTTTCTTGTAAGAAAGCTATGTCTATTTTCATTTTTTTTATATATGTTAAAATTCTTTTTCTTTTTACTGGTCCATTAAGCCCATTAACATTAAAACTTAAAAAATTCAATAAGTTAGTCATTATTTTTAATTATGTTACTTCAATCTATAATAATACCTAATCTTTCAACTTTCATGGTATCTTGGGAAATCCTTTTAGAAGTCTCCATGTTGCTATGTGTGTCCCCACCAATGATCCAGGCAAAAAAGTAAAAGAAAAGTAGAGTATAAGGAAAAAAACAAAATACCCCCCTACTAATGTTGTGAAAGAAAAAAAACACAACATTACCCCCCTCTGTTGTACGGGTCATGGCAATCGCCATGATTACACACGTGAATCCCGTAGTAACCGATTCAAAGCTCCCCATCCCCCCCGCAACGTAAAAAGTGTATATATAAGAAAAGGAAAGAAAAAAAAACATATTCTTCTCAATTAACATTTCTAAAATTTTACTTTTCTCCCTTGTATCGTCCTTAAATGTCCATCAATTCCATTCGCTGTCTCTATCTTCGTCTTTAACCATTACATTTATAAGTCTCTACGTTTAATTAGCGAATAGATGGAAGTTTTTGTGCGAACACCTCCGCGTCTCGATAATCGGAAAAAAAATTTTTTCCCTCTTCCAGAAAAACTATCAGTGTTGCTGGGTGGCGCATTAAAAATTTATAACCTTTTTCCCATAAAAATTTTTTTGCTGGATTAAATTCTTTCTTTCTCTTCAAAAGGTTATAACTTATATCAGGATAAAAAAGAACTGGTTTCTCTGCTATCATCAATGGACCCTTTCTTCTTTTGGCACCTTGGGCAGCCGCCCTCAAAATCTTTTCTTTATCCTGGTATCTTAAACATCTTATCAAAATTGATCGCGGATTTTGTTCATCTTGAGATCTTGGTCTTAAAGCTCTGTGCGCCCTTTCAATCTCAATTGAAAATTCTTCCCCCATTTCCAATTTTTCAGGAATCCATTTTTGAAAAAATTTTATTGGGTCTTCTCCTTCGATACCTTCTTTAAGTCCAACAATTTTAATATTGTTGCGTCTATTAAAATTTTCAAGTTTATCCATTTTTTCCACGAGTTGTTTTCTTTCTGATGTCCAGGCAATATTATCTACTTCCATTTCCTTCATTCTTCCATCCATGTCTTCCATTTTCATTTCCAAATCTGTAATTTTCTTTTCCATTTTTTCTTGTTTCTTTGTCATATTATCAAACATAGCCTCCATACTCATCATTTTTTCTTTCATTACTTTTTGGTTACTTTTAATTACTTTTAATGCATTTAATTTATGCATTATTTGCCTCAAAATCTTGTATATATTTTCAAAGGACTTCTCATCTCTGTCTTCACCTGGTTTTTCCAGAGAGTCTGATTCTCTCTCAGAGTCGCTGTCACTTTCAGTTGAAGTCACTGTTGGGATTTGTAGTTTTTGCTGTTCTCGTTCGCGCATGCTCACTCCTTTAAGCTTGCGCAGTTCTCGTTGATCTTTTCCTTTCGAAATGGCCGATGTTGCTGCAGTTTCCTGTTCCATTTCGCCAGTAGCGTGTTGTACCTGAGTCCGCGGTTCTTCGGTAGAAGTAGGCCTTGATTCTTTTCGAACTTCAGCTGTCTTCGCGGTAGTATTTTTCTTCGTCCTCTGTCTATGAGGCATAGCTTGAAACAATCCAGAGTAATTTATAAGTAACCTTATGAAAGCATTGGCTAATTTTTCTTCATTTAAGTATTGATTTATTGATTTTTTACGGGAGGGCTGGGTTCCAGCGTCTCGATCCTACGTCATCACGTGACGTCCCCCGATGCATCGGGATTTGATGGCATCCCCTGATGAGGTCTACTTTGCAGAACATCCGTGCGCCGTGCAGGTTTGCTGCAAAGTCCTGAATATGCGGCATAGTGTAGCGGTCCGGTGTTGTAGCCTCGTTCAACCTGCGGTAGTCGCCGCATGGTCTCCAGCCCCCTGTTGCTTTGGGTACCATGTGCACGGGGGAGTCCCATGGGCTATCGGACCGCCGTATGATCCCCAATTCTCCATGCTTTTGAACTCCTCCTTCGCCAGTCGGAGCTAGTCCGGGGTAAGCCTTCGAGCACGGGGGTGGAGGGGAGGTCCCTGGGTCGGGATGTGGTGCTGTCCTCCGTGTCTGGGCATGGCTGCCGTGAACTGCGATGCCATCACCGATGGGAAATCCGTCAGGACTCTGGTGAAGTCGTTGTCGGACAGCGTGATGGAGTCTAGGTGTGGGGCCGGCAACTGGGCTTTACCCAGGGAGAACGTTTGAAAGTCTCTTCCCTTGCATGTCGACCAGTAGGCTGTTAGCTCTCAAAAAATCTGCCCCCAGGAGCGGTTGGGCTACGGCGGCCAGTGTGAAGTTCCACGTGAACCGGATGGAGCCCAACTGTAGCCACACGGTACGGGTGCCGTAGGTCCTTATTTTCTTCCGTTCGCGGCCCTCAGGGTGGCACCCGGTGCTCTGTTGCGGGTGTCGGAACTCGTCGGAAGTAAGATGCTGATCTCGGCTCCAGTGTCGACCAAAAAGCGGCATCTCGACTTCTTGTCCCAGACATACAGGAGGCTTTCCCGATGGCCAGCCGCCGTAGCCATCAGCGTAGTAGTGACGTGTTGAATCCGCTGTCATCTGCCGAATGTGGAATTGGGCTTCTGCTTGCTGGAACCATAGGTGAGCTCGCAGCGTCCAGAAACTTGTCAGTTTTAACGAAACTGCATGAACAGATGCGGCGTCGTTCATCTCCAGTCCAAATATCGTTTGGGCCTTCCGGGTCACCAATTGTAGCGGTGTGCTGCAGGCAGCGCTGAAATAACGACACGTAGTCGATGAGTTGGAGTTGCAAAAGAGATTTATTCAAATTTCGCGGCCTCGCTTTAATGCCTTCCTATTCCCGCCCTCGCCCTCCCCGGGCGGGAATGCTGTAGGGGGCGCATATTCTCAGTCCCGTCCCGCGCGCGGACTTTTCCCCTTGCTGGTGAAGAAGTCCTGGCGCCCTAGTTGGGGCCGCCCTCAATGCCGGCACGCGTCACTTTGTGAGCCGGTTCGAGTGCGCTGGGATGTGGGTCGCCACATTATAAAAAATAATAAGTAATACAGCGTTTTCAATATTTAATGGACACAAACTATTGCTGAATGTTGTAATGAATAATCATTAAAAGTATATTTTTGTCAGTTTTTTCTTCAGCGCATTGTAACTGATGCGCAGGAGGACGCGGTCAAACAAATTCAGGTTGTGGAGTTTTCCTGTGGGTATCGAAACCCGTCACATCAATCCCAACACACAAGGACAGGGAATACATTGAGAAACCATGGAAAATGATGCAGTATTACTTGCGCAACAACCATTCAGAGCCGCCGTCGAACTCTAACACACAGAGTATGGAACAGTACAGCATACTGCAGGGTCTTCGGCCCAGAATACTCTGCTGAACTCTTAATCTACTCCAAGATCAACCCAACAATGCCCTCCGTTTGCCTTTGATTCAAGCGCCTATGTAAGAGTCCCTGTAATGTTCCTAATGTATCAGACTCAGAGAGCACTCCTGGCCCACGCCATTCTGCTGCCTTCTCCCCGAAACCTCTGATGCCACGACTGTTCAACAGGCTATCCAGTTCCCCTTTATGTCCTCCGCTTCCGCCAGTGGCAATGAATACCATAGATTCACCACCGTCTGGCTAAACACGCTCCTCCTCTTCTCCGCTCTAAACGGACGTCCCTATTTTGGGAGTTCCTTAAAATGGGGGACCATAACTGAACTCAGTTTGCAGTGTTCTCTAAAACGAATTTAGAGTTCTTTCCGTTATATTTTCGAACTCAGTCCCCCAAATAATGAAGGAAAACACATCATACCCCCTCGGAACAAAACTATTCACGCGCGGTATCTGTAAATTATGCTCGTTATCACCAAGGTGGTATGCTTCTCCTCACTGCTGATAATCCGGCCAATAGCCCATAGTCTTCCTTCAATGTCGGACACCAAAGGCTGTCACTTCGCACTTTTCCGGAGTGAACTTCAACTTCCACTTCTCAGCTCAGCTCCACTTCTTATTAATGTCCTTTTTTAAGCTAAGCCACCCATGTTCTCTACAACAAACACGATCAACCTTACAGTCACCTCTAGACGTATGCATCTAAATAAGGAATCGACAAATCTTCCCCTTTATCGTGCATCGTTTATATGAGCAGAACTGTCTCTGCCGTACAGGCACAAAACTGACCACACTGGTGTTATCAGTGCTTACTCCGACCTGCCAGCGTCCACATAGATAAGGTTACGGCTTGTCTAGTTCACTCAGTACTGCAATGTTACAATCACAGTTCTTTCGGTCCAACGATTGAACACATAATAAGACTATCACTGCTTATTCAGAACCATCTATCAGAATATTGGTGATATCATTGTCTCATTGTCTGTCAAGCCTCAGGATGGACACCGCGAATACAAGATGCGACCATAAGGCAATTTTTTAAAAAAACGTAACAATATCCCGCTTCACAAGGTACTTCGCAGTACAAACGGACTGTTAGTGATAATGCCCATTAGTCACTGACCACACTGTCAGGAGAACATCGGAATAAATTGGTCATGTCTCTATTTGTCAATGACCGCTTCCTTGCAACAAAGGATAATGCACAACTTACAAGCTGCAAAATCAATACCTTAAGTGTGCAATCATTACTTATATATATAGTACTCTGCAAAGCAGGGGATGACTGATGTGTCGTGGTCCGAATTTGCGTACATCCTATCGTTATGGGCTTGAACGTTCCGGCTATACAGCTCAGAGCGGAGAGATGTGCGGCCAATGTAACAAAGAGTGATCAAAATAGCAGTGGAACTTAAAGGTATTAAACCACGGCATTTGTTCTTATTTTCGTACTGAAATCTGTAGTGACCTGGCGGTTAAGGAGAAATGTTCATTCCATTATTCTTATCACCACATTGGGCACATTATATATATCGAAGCACCGACACATTTTCATTTGCGTTTATCTAAATGAAATTCGATACAGTTTATTTGCAGGTCCTATTACAGTCTTTTATTTAGCCAGTCCGCACGAAAATAAATCTGGACATTGTTCATTAGACATGGTGCAGTGCGTTCGCGGATAAAGAATCTCAATGACGAAAATAGGTGCAGCTTGTTCAGTAGGTTCACATAATGGAAACCACCGGGAGACATAAAATTGCCGAGCCTTCTTGACTTACACCTTTACACAACAGATATTATATTCTCTGATGTCTCACAGCCGGAATAAAATAGTAAATATAGTTGTTCAAATACACTGTGTACACGTAAACATATGTTTACCATATTAAACTATTGAAGAAAATTATGCTGAATGCTGCGAATAAACGTGCGTGTATATTTGCTGTTTCAATCGGGCTGTGTAACAGCAACAAGGGAGAATTATTGCACACTATTAATCAGGTTAATTACTGTCAAGATGAGATGCAGCTAACCCGTTATATTTCGGCACTTGTAGAATTACGGAATACACGCAGTTATATATTTGAGTACAATGAAAAACGAGTTTACTTTATAAAAAAGATTTTGAAATAATTTGTAAATATTTCTAGAAATACATAAAACATTGCAAGGACCGGAGTAAAGAGGTCTTTGCAGATGGGCAGTAATATAAAACACAGCCGGATGAATGTGCACAGATATCCACTAAGCACACTCACGGACATCTGTCTGAGTCACTGGGGAGACAATACCTGGATTTGGATTGGACGATAGCGGTCATGAATCAGACACATTGACTGTAATGCTGAAACGTCAGAACGATTACAGGCCTGGTTTATAGTTCATAGAGACCCATCCGTTCAATAAGCAGAATGGTCCGCGCTTTACAAACATGTCACTGACCACGCTGCTGTTATCACTGCATCTCCTGAACCATCACTGAGCTGAAATGATAATATCACTGCTGGTCAAGCTGATGGCATAATTCCTAATCCTATTGTCTGACGCTAACCCTACTGATAATGTTGTTGCTTCTGCAGCCTCAGCTGATCAAAGTGATTCACTGACAGTATTCTCAGACAGACATAACTTTAATGTCTCCTCTATCTACAAAATTCAGCTGGAGATTTATCCAAGTCCTTGTGCTATCACCTCAGTCAACTGATAGGCCAAAGTTTGATGAAAAGGATCAACTAAGTGCGTCCTGTATTCTGTACATTACTCTTTTTTGTTGTGATCGACGTGGGCAGCGTTAACAATACTGCCTTAAACAATAGAGCAAATGAAACAGATAGAAAACTAATCCAGATGCTATGAACATGCAGCCGCAGCGCTGCCTTAAAAGCAGGATCAATGCATATCCCATGCACCGGCTTTGATACTGATGTATCGTGATCCCAATGTCAGTAGATTCCAATTTGTCAGAATGAGTCTGGTCTCGTGTTTTGAATACAAGTCATTATATTACAGATTGGAAATGATATTAAATGAGCATCAATGGATATAAAGTTTCAGGAAAGATCGGACGATGAAGTTAGGTGATTAAACAATGCAATAATGTAATCTCGACTGTGACAAATTGTTCAATTCAACTACAGGTTCATCGCAGGTTAATGTTTCGAATACTTAAAAGCAATAGATCCGCAGATGCTATATACCAGGAGCAACACACACACACAATACTGGAGGAACGCAGCAGGACAGGCAACATCTATGGAAGTGAATAAAGAGTCGACGTTTCAGGCCGATGCACTGTATTAGGACTGGAAAGGAAGGGGGTAGATGACAGAATAAAAATGTGGGGGAAGGCGAAGGCAAGTGGTAGGTGAATCTATGTAGAGGAAGAATCCTTCTTGCCATCCCTTTTCCTTTTCCATCTGTCACTTCCCAGCTTCCGGACAGATATTTTCATTTCTAAGTTTAAGTGATGTCTTCTCACAGACAGTTCTCTGACTTACCGTTTCAAATTTAAATCTATACACTTCTGCAGATCAATGGAAACAAAAGCAGAAATTGCATAAATATGTGCCAAGTGTATGTTTTGGCGAGAGGTAACGGTGCCAAATTATGAATGCAGAAATATTGTTACTGAATCTCTGACTGTTCAATGGAGTTTAGAACTTTATACTGCACAACTGAACTTGTCTGCTGTTCCGTATTATATTTAAAATATTTTTGATTATATGCCGTCTCTTTCTAAACAGGCATTTAAAAAATTAAAACAACTTTTTTCACGAATACATTGCGATGTATGCGTCTGCTTTGTTGTTTCTACCCGGTTGTGTAGAAAAGCAAGAAAAGCTTATTGCACAGCTCCCAATATTCTTTGTTAAAGAAAGGGAATTTAATTGGCAGGGACAATGATTTATATCTGTTCCTGGAGGTGGAAACCCACCTTTCTCTGAGCCAATAGTATTTAATGGAGTTTGTAGTTGATGATATTTAGCTTAATAAACGCTTACGATGTTTGATGGACCAGCAGGAGATCATTACATTCACGCCGAGAGTGACAGTAATTGTATTTAACGCAGACACAACATCCGCAATTTTTGCAGAGTTGGGTGAACAATACTTTCTCGCAGATAAGTTTACCGTCTGGCCCAAATCCCTCGGAATCCCACTGAAGGACCAGACTTCTCGTATTCTCATTTGCCTCAGATAGTAATCACTATTAATTTGCAGGTTCCAGTGTTTTTGATGTCACCCCAATATTTGGCCTGACCTTGGCTTGGCTGAACAATATTAGCACTCAGAACTCGTTGAGAATTTATTGATATCCATGTCGCATCTTTTAGAGAATTTGCCCTCGTACTATCCCCCCGCGTCACAACTGGGAAAAGGTTCTTCTTATCGTCACCTACCATACCATGAGCATCTCGTCCTCCGTAACTCCCTTTGTCTCCAACAGGATCTTACGACGAGTCACATCCCTTATCCCACCTCCACCGCCTTCTCCGCTATCTACAGTTATCGCTTTATACATCAAACCCTTACCCACTATCCCTTCCTACTGACCGCTATCCTGGCACTTATCCCTGCAATCATTACAAGTGCACACCAGCATCTACACCGCCTCCCTCACCACCCACCATTCACAGTAATCTGTCCTTCCAGATCATATAGGGTTCTGCTGGTATGGCAGCCCCACATTGGTGAGACCCAATGTAGATGGGGTGCGGCAGTGTGGAACGCCAATGTTTGCAGTCACCCTTTGCAATCCACGGCCTTTGCATTAGTGAATGGACGTGTAAACAATTCTCAGTATTCCTATCCAAATGGATATGCGGCCGGTCTATAAGCATGGAATCCAGTGATTCCCAGGCTGGTTGGTAAATTGAGTTTCAGACTGCCTTGCAACAGGAGGCACAGATTCACGGTGGAGACTCGCTCTGTGACTCGCCTCTTAAAATATCCAGCTTTCTCTCCACACAGTGTACGTATGGGTCTTCAGCAATTCGAAGGATTATTAATACCATCCAGAAAACTCCACTTTATCATATTTCATTCGGCACTGTGTACCGGGTGCAGTGATCGTCCAGGCAGCATCTCCTGTGTCTGGAGCCATGACTACTGATACAGGGAAACCTCACCAGCTCAGAGATCCCGTGCGAGACAGATACCTGTTTTGCCAAGAAATATATCTCCATACGGCACTGTTCTTCAGTCTACCTCTTTCCATTCGCTGCTTGAAAGGCTGCAGTCGTACAGAAGAGAAGTGGTTCGGTTCCATCTGAGGAGCAATTGGAGACACATAATAAATAATGCCTTGGTAACAACGCTTATATCGAAGAAGTACACAAAACCAATGCTGGGGTGGATGTATTGATTAATGGCGCCGTTGGCAAAAAAAAATAGCCAAGTAGGAATTGAGTGAACAGCTGTCGCAAAACAGAGCAGCTGTTCACCTGTTAGGGATGAAAATAATTCACAAGAAAAGGTGAGTAAAAATGTGAGTCTGGTGCAGTCAGCCTCACAAATAGTATTCAAAGTGTAAGAGCGGAAAGCGTGTTTCAGCGCTGAGATCATCTGAACTGAGCCAAGAGCCTTGCATCAGTACGAGTGCCACAATGGATGCAGGGTGGCGGTCGGCCGCACAGCGATGCCAGTTCCACAGTAGATACATAGAGGTGAGTCATCTCAGAGTGATCAGAGGGCCGCACATGGATGCGAGTTCCACCATGGATACAGAGTGGTGAGACGTTTTTTTTTTCCAATAAGCCGAGAGCCGCTCATCGGTACGAGTTACTCAATAGGCAGAGAGTGATGTACTGAGAGAGCAGAAGGAAATGTGGTTGAAAGTTGAGTTTGAACACTTCCACAGTTCTGTACATACTTAGATCGATGTCAAGGTGGAAAATGAGAAGACATGAATGGGGAAATGGGACAGAGATCATCATGGAGTCAGAGATTATTACTACAGAGAAGTAGGGTCTTCCGTCCATCTGGATCATCCTTCAGTGATCCTTCGCCTCATCACATTTATTTGCACCCTCGGTCCGCGTCTCAAACGCTTACCTTGACAACCTTCCTTGAACTGATACAATCGAACCCGCATCTACCACTGACGCTGGCAGAATCTTCCACACTCCTCGACCCTCTTGGCGAATCAGCTTTAGCACGCACCGCTCTTGCATATTTAAACTTTCACCCCACACCAATAAAGTAGTTTTAGATTCACTCAGAGGATCAGGAATATCTGCGAGCAATCACCCTGTCTGTAACTCTCACAAATGTGTTACGTCTGTATGATCTCTATTCACTTCCCTGCAGTTTAGCGAATAGATTCCAATTCAACAGTTCCTTCTAACTCAGGTCATCAGTTCCCGAATTCTTGCTTTCAGATTATCGCTGCACACTTTGAAGCTTATTGACTTTTTAAAACGGTAGGTAGGTGGACGCAGCAGCCCAGGATACTCTAACTACGGCCTCACCACCATGTTGTACAGCTTCAACATAACGTCCCAGCTCCTGTTCACAGTGAACTGACTGTGAAGGTCAATGTGATTAGAGCTCAATACAAGCCGATCTGCCCGTGACTCACTTTTCTGGAATCATCGATCTGTATTTCCAGGTCTCCATTTGCAGACTAAATTCCATCTATTCAGTGTGCTTGTTAACCTGTTGTATCTGTCCTCACAATGCAGACGAACTCATACTTGTCTCTATGAAATTCCATCTTCAATTTTCAACCCATTTTCCAGCGAGTTTACAAGTCTTGTATAGAGTTCCTGGCTGGAAAAACTCCCCCAACCCAGGATTCGTCCGATTTTTTTTCTCTGATTCAGTTTTCTACATCGACATCTACCTCATTAAAACAACGGACCTAACGCCAATCCCTGCACTACATTTGTCACATTCAAAGAATCAACCATCCACTTTCTGCTAATCCAGAAAAGTATGTTCATCAATCCGTTCACAAGCCGCAGATAAAGTTCTGTGGCTGTAACTGTTTTATTATGTAATATAGCTGGGATTTTGCTCCCTGTCTTGTTTATATGCTTAGAAGTACATACGTATAGCATCCTTTACTGTGAGACATGTCATCAGCTATTACTGTGACTTTCGTCATTCAAATGACAGGAAATGTCTAGAACAAGCGAAAAAAATGATCCTATCTTCCTTTTCAATAACGTGTGCCCAATTTCACCTGCCGAGCAAATGTCCCGACCCAACGTCAGAAGCGAATGTGCTCGGCCAATGTGACAAAAAAAAACCTATTGGAAGTTGATTGTCATGTTCATTGTTCAGGATGATTGTCTATGTTAGAAACAACACTGATCGGAAAATGTCCCATTTCAGCAGCTGAAGAACAGGTGATTTGGAAACTAACTTGGCAACGTTCATATCATCATTTGTTTATAGGTTAATTACTTGTATCATCCGTTGGGGATACGAATTCATGGCACGATGACAGAGTTGGAACAAAAACAATTTAATGTAAGTGTTTGTGCAGCTGGTTGTCGCCAGCGCAACTGACGTGATAAACACGCTAATTGCCTCAGTAGAGTTACTCTGAATTGCATATAACACTGTAAAACCGATCACCGGTCCATACGAATCTCTGGAACGTTCTATAGACCGGAACGCGCCTTCTGACGGAATATGGGATATGCAGCGATTTACTACATTGCGAGCGTTTACTATCCTGCACTTGTAGCGATCGGTGTCCCTGGTAAGATACTGGAGCTGGTCACTCTATGTATGGTGCCGTCGTCTTGCTTTTGTCCCGCTGCTTTTTTTCAAATGCTCCCGTCGCCAAAAAAAAGTTTCCAGAACTGAGGATTCAATCATCTGATATTTTTTTTTTAAATTCAGTTTCCATTTTTTGGCGATGTGATTTTTTTTTTTCATCTCTATGTGAAATACGATGTTGCCGATACTTTCATAGCTGGAACCTGCTCGGCTTTCTGAAGTGACGATGATTGCTTTTCCAGATCGACAGCTTTTTAGAATGACCGGCCAGTCGAATATCGACACGCAGGTCTGTTTTTCCACAAGTTACTGAATTGCAACTTATGCTTTAACCTCCTGAATTTCACATCAAATAATCCCTTCAGCTGTTTCACCTGTGATAATGGAAATGGAGTTGCTCATGGAAATTTTTGCTGGAGTGATCGACTGCGTATCGATAGGTGAGTCGTGGAAGCCCGATGCCTCGCTCTAAACTGTCGGAAAGTCGCTTGTCTATTGTGGTCCTCCAGCAGGTGTCTAGTGATGGAGCCGGCACACATTGAATTTCTGTTTTTCACTTCAAAAAAAACTTGCATAGTTTCGGATGAATGGTGGGTATTCAGCTAACGATAATGCTGTTTTGTTCATAATTTCTTGTAGTTAATTTAACGGCAATTGTGGAATCTCGGGGAAAGTGCGGACTCTCCAAATGCATCACCCGTTACCTGGTTGGAATGGCAACAGCTGATCTGATTGTGGTTTTCGTTGTTGGTTTAGTGGAACAGATCAACAATATCTACATTTACTCCAGATCCCTGCTCATCACTCCTGTATGCGCTCTGACACTTGTATTTAGGGTTGTGACGACTTTCTGTTCTGTTTGGTTTACGGTCAGTTTTACCTTCGATCGTTTCATCGCAATATGTTGTCGAAAGCTCCAGGAACGATACTGCACTGAGAGAACAGCAACGGTGATTATGGTGACGGTGGTTATACTGAGCTGCGGGAGAAGTGTCCCGTTTTACTTTGCCATGGAACCTTACGTCATTATTGACAATATACCGTGGCGTTGCGCCTTCACTCATGAATACGCTACTTCAGCCGCGTGGAAAGGATACGAATTACTGGATAGTATTTTAACACCCTTGTTACCAATCGGCTTAATTCTAGTGTTCAATGGGTTAACAGTAAGACATATCATTGCGGCAATTAGAGTCCGCAGAGGGCTTCGGAACAGCAGTGATTGTCAGAAGGATACCGAGGTGGAAAACCGCAGAAAATCAATGATTTTATTGTTTGCAATATCAGCAAATTTCATCTTATTTTGGATACCCTATGTAGTTCATTCCATGACATGGCAATCGGAAAACTATTTGTATCAGGACAGATATATGAGTTACCCGGTATATATGCTACAACAATTTGGGTTAATGTTGCAAATTCTCAGTATGTGCACGAATACGTGTATCTATACACTGACACAGAGGAAATTTAGAAAAGAATTGAAGAATGGAATGAAGTATGTGTTTACTTTAAATGGTCATCTGTGTAGATAACTCCCACTCCAATTGCAATTCGGCGGAGCTTCAAATAAAACAGTTTTAAAATGAGTAGATTTGGCAAATATGTTATAAATTCAAACATTCATGTGTCTGTTCATCCTGAAATGAATACATTCCAAACTATCGCAGAGATTTGACAATCATCCGGGAAACGGTAATGCAGCAAAAAACGCATGACCAACAGACTCGGGGACAACGTCATCCACCAGGACATCAGACTGATTAAACCACGGTGATTTGATTGTTTTATTTTTCACTATTACATTGACTGTTCGATTTATTATAATTTATTGTGAATTACTAGGATTGAGCATTGTATATTCAGACGGAGATGTAACCTAAATATTTTTTTTTTATTCCTCGTGTATGTGGAGGAAATAAAGTCAATTCAATCTCAATAGGAGGAATGACTTCCGGACATCTCGGAGTTCAGAAGTTTCAAAATGCTTATAGTCAAGTAAAAGAGAGTAAGGGTAATCCCTTTTAAATACAGGGAGAGCTGAGGAAAGGGAGAACTCTGTGGCGGGCTTCATGTGTTAATAGACTGTGTGTCGAACTCAACAGTAGAAAGGGATCAAACATTCGTTTGAGAGTATTCTGTACAGAGCTCCCATCACCAAAACGAAATCAACACACAGTGACAATGACAAATCGGGGGATAGATTTTGGACTGGTGGTAAATCTGTTTACGAAGTTTTAGATGTGACAGAATTTCTAGCTTACGTCCGGGAAGGAGTCCCATTCACAACAAGCAGTTAGGCTGACTAGCGAACAGTCCATCCTAGATCTCGTACTGGAAAGTGAATCAGATCAGGTAACAGATCTCTCTGCGGGTCAGCATTTCAGAACAGAGCACAGCAATTCGACATTTACTAATACCTTACATTGAGATAGGAGCAGACAGTATGGAATGTATTTAATTAATGATATTAAGTAGGAACTTGGTAGACGAATTTGGCAAAAGGTGTGTTCTTTCAAATGCACAGCAGAAATATGGACATTGTTAATGGAATACTAGATTGGGGTCTGCATAGGTTTGTTTCATTGATGCGGGGAGCTGATGTCCCCAAAAGTAACCCTGGTTGATAACAAATAAGGAACAACTCTTCAGGAAGATGAAAGAAATAATACTTGAGGTTTTGGAAGAAAGGATCAGGCAGGGCTATGGAAAGACACAATGTAGCCAGGAGGAATTTAACAAGAGTTAGAAGGGGGCATGAGAAGGCCTCGGAGGTGTAAAACGGGAGGATGACGAGATAGAGAGTGGGAGAGATCAGCGATAAAAGTGGAATCATGTCTCTGGAGCGCAAGTAGGCAGTGAAGGTCCTTACCCATACTTTGCTTTGATAGTCACCAGTGACCGCGGCATTGCTGAATGTCGTTACAGGGCGAAAGGACAGAGGTACTGGGATACACAGACGCTTAGAATTACGATCTCGAAACTGGGAAAACATCAAAATATTTCTTTCTCGGGGGCTGCAAGGGATGCAATCCATGTAATTAGAGAAAGCGAGCGAAGATATTGCTGCGTTTTAGGACATGACATTTGCGTCATCACTGGCCACAGAGAATGGCAAATGTTATTCCTTTTTTCAACAAATATAATGCAGTCCTGAGAGTCACAGTTCAGTGAGTCTTCGGACAGTGGTCGGCAAGCTATGCGAAAGGTTTCTTAGAGACAGAATGTATGAGTATCTGGAGAAACGTATGCTGGTTGGGGATAGTCAGCATGTTTTTGTGAGATCAGGTATTCCCTTATGAGACAGAAGCATTTAAAAATCGTGAAAAATAGGTAGATAAAGTCAGAACAGTCGATCTAAGGTATATTAATTGGTATGGTGTTTGACTGGGTTCCCTATGGTGCACGCATTCAGAGCGTCGGATGGCCTGGGATCCAGTGAAATCTGGCTGCATAGATTCAGAATTAACCAAGCAAAGTAAGGCCGATGAGGCAGTGGATGGAGATGTTACGCAAGGAAGGTATAATCTTTAGTACACTCTACAACTATGTCTAGACTCTGCTATTACAGTGTTCTGAGACTGTCATTACTTTGACCATGCTGCAGCACTTAGATAATTCACTGAGTTAACACTGATAATGGGAGCAAAATAGTGAATTCGGACTGAAACTGCACGCTCTCTGAAATGAATTCCCTGTGTACTTATAACAGGGCCGATGCTAAGATTACATCAAAACAACCTTTTCCCATGGAACCCTGCAACTCAAAACCAGCGTTTCAAAGTCTTCTGCAGCATCCTCTGGTGCTTCCCAAATAAATCAGCCTCCCAGAATGCGAATTCCAAATTCCCAATTTAAGTATACACGAATTTGTCTGAATGTCAATTTACCTTTGAACAGAGGGTTTATTGATACACTCATATCCCGATCACTTTAACCTTGATTTCCCATGACCAGTGTGGAATCCGTTTCTCCCTCTCAAATCAACACTAAAGCAAACAAACAAAAGAACACAACCTAAATACGCAGGTAAGGAAAAGCAAAAATCTAAGTTCTACGTTTCATCCTTCAAAATTGTCGTCGGCAACTGGCGTATAGAGAAAAAAACATTTAATTCCGAGAGTGAAAATCCTTATCAAATATTCTAAAGAACAAAGGGAATCCAAATGTGGGTGATAACGGCCCCCATACACTAACACAGCATACAATTTCGGAAAAAGGAAGCAGTCTCTGATATTTAAATGTTCCTGCAAATTCGTTTCAACCAATTGAAATGCCTCCCTTATAATCGGCGGGCAGAGCTGCGGATGATGGAGCCTAACGAAATCTGCTTTGCTTGCGTCTTCGGAAGCAGCTACTTTTCTATCTTCAATATTTCTTTTTCTTTCTGTTCAGGGTTCTTTTGAAGACTGTCGCCCAGAGTTTCAGGCGATAGAAACACATAAAACTATGAAACGGATAGATACGGCAGAGACAGGAACGTTGTTTCCACTGATAGATCAGACTGGAACTTGGGGATATAGCCTCATGATATAAATTTTGGACGGAGATGTGGAGGGACTACTTTTCCCAGACAGTGGCGAATCTGCGGATCTCTCTGCCCACTGTTGCAGTGCAGGCTACCTCAGTAAATATACTTAAGCCAAAGTTGGATAGATTCTTGCAAAGTTGGGAAATTAAGGGTTATGGAAAAGACATGTAGGTGGAGATGGCACCACGGTGAGATCGGGTAATTTATTTTCTCATCATTGACAGATCATGGTGAGTCAGGGATTCTACTGGGATGCACACAAGTCTATGACCTACGTTGAGACAATCAAAGTCATTTGTCGGTAAATACAGTTCTCTGTACCTCACTGATCATTACTGCACGGTGTGATTCAGAATTTATGTCCCTGGGTGGGTTCGAGGGTTAATCTCTTTGTTCTGTGGGGGAGTCGAGTCAGACAACGTGGGTGAGGTACAGAGCGATCTAGGGCTGGGTAGCGAGCGGTTTCTAACTCAGCATAATGAACTCGGGAAACTCTGCAAGTTGAAAGGACTTGGACATGTGTAATTGAAGTGGATACCTTCAGAAACACGTGTTGGGAAAATGGCCGCAATAGGAGGAGATTGACGGTCACCTCGGATGTGAAGGGAAAGCTGCTGGGGATGCAACTATCGATCTACTATCGGAAAGGGGGCAGCAAGGGGAGCAAATCAAAGCAGAACATCCATACACCGCACCGTTCGGGCTGCAGCAGATTAAGAAAATTGCTAAATACATCGGCACATGTCTGCTCGGAGACGATCCCTGAGAGCTTTTCCAATCAACTAGTCATCAGAGAGCAATACATGACTCCCAAGAAAGGAAATTAACTATAATGTGCTTGCATGCAAATATACACTCAGCTTCAAGAGATATACAACGGCTGATGGTTTGAAGAACGCAATAATGATTGTTATGGGTTATGACAACGGGGACCCGGTAGACGCACTCGTCAAATGTTACGAGAGGATGAGGTGAACATCACACTGCATTTGCATTCAGTTTATGGACTGTTTTCCAAGGTGAGTATGGAGCAGCATTAGAGCTGGACCATTTAAGAATTGAAGCCTCAAATAGATCTTTGAGGACAGTTGCGTCTCATAGTACCGATGATTGGAAAACGTTACTGAAACCCACACATACCGAGGCATGGGGACAGAGGAAATGAGTAGAGCGTGGGAAGAGGAGATACAAAGACCATTAAAACTCTCTAATGGAAAGATGCTATCTATTAAATATCCGTCTGTCTGGAGAAATGAGGGAAGGGGACCTCCCTGGCACACTATCAAAGGGCAAATAAGAGCAGAGGAAATGGAACAGGGCTAGGAACAGGGCGAACTGAAGGTGGAGTAATTAAATGGTGCAACTGTGGTCAAGGGGGTACATTAATAAATAATGCCCAAACCTGAGACATGAAAGGGCAGAACAAAGCGGTTTTCCCTTGAAGGGGCCAGCAAGACCTAGACTACAAAATAATATGGTTCACACACCACCATCCAGGGAATCACACTCTGAGCCTCAATGACGGTATCAGAGCTCACTCACACGGGTGTGTGACAAAAAGGTTGGATGAAACCGGACGACCTCTAGTTAGTTGAAGCTTTTTCGGAACACCCTGTTACCTTGTTATGGACACTACCAGATCTCGAAAATACCGTCAACACCACTAATGTGAAAATGAAGAAGATTGAAAGATACCATGTAAAATTATCCTACGTGGATTCACAGGACATTAACAAGTGGGACATAATGTATAAGTGTACCAGTGAAATTTAGAATAGGAGACGTGGTGTTGAAACATTAATAGTTTTGGTGAAGTAACCCAGCTGCAGGAACATACACTGGGGAGTGATAATATGGTGGCCAAAGCCGGATTTGTTTTAAGCCACTTAATTGTATGATTTGGAAGTTGCAACTAGCATGAATACATACACAACATATAGATCACAATAGGAAAATATGAGGATAGAATATGCACAATGTGTAAAATGTGGATCAAACCGGAGGAGATGAGAAATGATAGAAAGGTGCAGCGAATTGATGCATAGAACTCAGACATATTTCCAAGGCACTAGCATGACTGCGGAAAGATGGTTGGCAGTTTGTGCATTCAAGGTCCAGATATCCAAACCATAGAAGCTATATGGGTTTCCCCCCAAAAAGCAGAGGAAGATGTCGGTTATGTAATACTGAGTTTGCTACAACAAGTTGTTCTGAGGCCAGTAGCCCCCCACTAATAACTCACCCATATGGCCAGTGAAGTAACCCGATGGTAGCTGCAGGTTCACAATAGACTCTCGACAGCTTGGAATCGATTATGAAACTGCCTGTTCCCCGAGAACTGAAAGGGCCGTGGCACCTTCCGGGGCTGGCCGCTACTGTAGGGATCACATTGATGGATTTTCCCGTAAGGCAGCTTCTTTAATGGAATGAGCCATTCTCATTGGAAGTGGCGACAACAGATACCACCCTCTCAGCAGAGAAGTTAAGACCAGCAGTGTATGCATCACGCATGCTCTCAGCAGTAGAACAGGGGGTATTGTTTATGAAAACCATTTCCTAGCGGTTGTCTGGGCGGTACAATATTTTGCCTGCATAGTGGGATTTAATCCAGTTACAGTACTGACAGAGCACACGCCCATACAATTACCGGTAGATGGAGGAATTCAAAATGGTTGAGTAAACCAAAGAAGAGTCATTAGATTTACATTGCTTTCAAGGAATAAATATTACTGTGAAAGGGTATAAACACAACATTAATATTAGCCGATAACCTGCTGTACCAAGGAATTGAAAATGTGTCTCAAGCTATGACGTCAAATGGTCTCTAGGATCGGTTTGCATCAAAAACAAAAAAAATGGGTGAAAGATCAGATAAAGTAATGACTGAGAACAAAGGCACAATTATTTGTATATGTTTCCTCATCAGTACAGGATGGCGAGAGGAGAACAGGGTGAGGCACCTATGTAGAGAATGAACATGGATATGTGTACTATAGCTTTAAAGTTACGGAAACCCATGAGTGCACAGGCAGCAGAATTGGCAGCTGCAGCTTACCTGCTTAGAGGCAGAAAGTTTTTCGCCAGAGTTTTTTCGCCAATCTGATCGTATGTACTTTGCAACAGCGTTACAGAACATTTGTCTCTGAGGGCAGCCAGAGGGCTTGTTTCAACTTGTCGGCAGCTCCTCGCATCTGCTGCTCTATTGCAATATATCGTTCAGCAGGCATAGGGAAACAAATGGATTCATGAAGGGAAATAGACAGGTTGAAGAATTGGTGGAGCAAGGTGCTTTATTTTGGCAGGAATGGCAGCCACAGATTGGGGAGACTGGGTGGCAAAGGAACAACATATTATGATACTGGATTGAACCAAGGAGCTGAATATATATATATATGTATGTGTGTATGTATATACAAATACATACATACATACATACATACATACATACATACATACATACATACATACACACACACTCACAATGATAGTAGGGGCAGGGTCTAAAGTATACAAAGAACAGAAGAGACTGTCTGTCAAAGTTGGAGTTGTCGTTCATGAATAAAAGCCTCTGGTTCCAGAGGAAGGAAGAAACCAGATGGCCCGTTGGTACCATAATGCATGGGGACACCAGGGATGCAAATACCCCCCAGAAAAGATCAGGAAAGTGGACTGGTGGCCTAAGAAGAAGGATGGTGTTGATAGTTCGTGAAAACTTGCTTGATTTGTGCACAATTTAATCCTCACAGAAATGTAAGGAAAAGAGGCCTTCAACACACAAGACCGGTCGAAGGGCCTTGGACTACTATACAAATAGATTAAATTATTTTTCTTACCGCCCGCCCCAGGAGGATACAGAAATACCGTGGTAATTATAGATAGCTTTATGACATGGGAAAATAAATATTCACTTGCTGGGTCTAGCTCGGAGTATCGAAACGGATTAAGACACAAAAACATTCTCAGCTATGACAGACACAAAAAAGGTCATTGCAATAATCTTTTCGGAAAGGATATTCACTTGCTGGGGACGACCACGGAGTACACAAATTGATTTAGGCACACATCTCACGGCCCAGATAATGGAAGATGTGACGGCACTTTTAGAGATCAAATGGAGATTTCAAAAACTCCATGGACCGCAATAAAGAGGAAGTGTTTAAAGGAAATGGTTCAACAACGTGGGTCAGCATTAAGTTTTGATGATATAATGGAATTCATTAACATTTTCAACAGGTTACTGCCATTATAAATTAATCACTGGAAGGGATATGAAAGGTTTAGAGGAGTTGTTTGGATGAAATTTATCAGAACACGAAATCGAAGGGATTGTGTCAGAAATGTGGGCACTACAATAGAACAGTCCATGAAAGAGGCCGGTTATGTGGCATCCCACCAAAAGGAGAAGACGGAACAACAGAGTAAAACCTATTTTGAGTCAGAGGTCAGTCTGGTTTCTGAATTGTTAAGGACAAAGTGTGATGATTAGAATACACACACCTTCATTATTAATTCGAAGCTTTTGAAGGGCTGTTTGAAATTATAGGCAAACCAAGTCAATCAGTGTACAAACTACTGACTTCCACAAATAAAATGTGGGTGGTACTGTATAAACAAGCTGAAATTGGTGCAGGAGAAACAGGAATGTTATCACCATCGGTACCGGATGTACATGACGGCCCTGACTTGGGTGGCTTGAGAATGGAACAACTCTTCCAACTAGATTTGGACAGGTTCTATCAATGGGGTGATTGTCAGTTCCCTCATCCTAGAGAAAAGGACAGTTTAGTTAAAAAATCAAAAAGAAAGGTAACTGTCCGAGTGCTTGTCCCCCTCCACTTTTTCTGAAACCAAATTGGGTGAGGACAATGGACGCCTTAAGCCAAAGGCAACTGAGAGTCCAGATTGAACGGTCTAGAAAATACATAGAAAATCTGGACTTAAAATAACTTAGGATTTTCACTGGAAATAAGAGCAGATATCCTCCTTGTGTTACAGGTTTCATTCAACATGAAGATAATATTGTATTTCGTTGCGATGACGTCAACCATGACTGAGAGTGAGTAAGTTTGCTCCAGAGCCAGTACGGCGGACCATTGTGTCAACAGTGATATCACTGCTTGGAAAGCACTCAGTGAGCAACAAGAAAAACAACAAAACGTGACTTCTCAACGGACACGCGTGATACGATCTGACAAAGGAGAAGTAAAAGTCTGAAATTTATATTATGAACAGTAATGAAAGAGAATTTCCAGATCCAATGCACTGATACAGATGAGTATCTGTGGTAATATGTTGTTACTCAGTTACCACTAATCCCTCACTTCACCGCAGCCTGGACATGTGTTGTGTAGGAGGCAAGGGAGATAATCCATCGGTGGACAGAATACACTGAACAAATTAGCACACACGCTGATAAGGCAAATGAACTATTCAGCCACCCAGGCTTTTGGAGGAAGTTTTGGAATCGGGGGACAAACGTACAAATATATCCGTGGATAAGAATAGTAGCACATGCGGCTGTAATTCCAGTTTAATGCAACCTCATAATTGCTTGCTCAGTGTATATCAACCGAGAAGAGGAAGGCAGAACTAATGGAAGAAAAAAAAATCAAGGACAATTCTTTCAAGAAATAGCAGAGAATGCGATCGGTATGCATTCGGCCAATTTAGTTAGTGTATGTTAATATTTTATATAGAAAGTAATTGTTCAATGGAGTTCCAGAAGCGTCCATTAGGCAGCCAACTGTATGAGTGCGTATAATGATTCAAAGATAAATGTCTTTGGATGAAGAGGAGGCAGATGTTGGCCAGAAGAAACTGCATTCTAATTAAGGACAGGGGAAGCTAACAGGTTGCCTTTGTTTCCCACCGATTTGGTGGTCTCTGTACTGACTCTTGCTCTGGGACAATGTACATAGAACGCTCTCGGATGAGTAGCTACTTATTATGTAAACTGCTAGACCTACAAAAGAAGCAATCTGTGAACTCTTTAGGCTTTGTCTGGTGTCGTCTTTTAACTGGTCTGGACCAGTCAGAGTTAAAACAAACACAAATAAGCAAGGCCAGGGTAGGCCGAGCCATGATAATATGTTGGCTGTATTCCTGTACGATGACTAGTGAGAAGCTGACCCAGATAGCTCAGGTGACGTGGAGCCACTAGGATTGAGATCCAACAGTTCAAATGATGAGAAACACTGTAAGAGTTAGGAGCTCCGAATACGGCGGGACGATAACACTTCAGCAACGAGAGACCAACCACTGCAGATAAGGAGGAGCCCACGGGCACGTGGATACCTGGAGCGCAATTAATGTCTGACCAGCGTAGAGTGCATTGCCCTGTGGGGAAAACTGATAAGGACACGGTCCAATCCCTCTGTAACCGCACTGGTCACGATTTCCAACATCGAAAAACGGCGCATTTATTAGGTTTCTCTTTTTTGAGTCCACGAAAGTACCTTAACCGTAACACCAAGAGTTTATCAGAAAAATTCTTACCTTCCACCCACACCACATTCTCCAGTTCCCCATTTCCCATCTGTTTATCCTTTTCAGAACCCATGCTGACTCTGCCAACGCTGGTGTTATTGTCCAACCAGCCCCGTGGGTGTGGATGTGGGGTCTGGGTCTGTGTGTCCTTGCCTGTAGGACACTGTGTATAGAATACAATGTAAAGATTGACTGTCTGTGGTTCACTTTAACAGTTGTATTGGAAACGTGTGTCTGAATTCTGGGCTTATTGTGGGACTGAATATCTCTACTCTCTAAAACTGTGGAACTGATGAGCTGTCGGTCTGTCGCTGCTCTGTAACACATCATATGTGCCTTATCCCCGGACAGGAGGTAACATCGGATTCGAATGAACTCTTTCCCTGTGGATAGGAGAAGGAATCTGAGTCAGTGAAGGAGAGCTAAAAGTCAGACGGCTGTGTGGAGCGGCCGGTGCAGACACTGCCAATATCAATCTGTCTGTCTTTCAGTCCTTCTCTCTCTCTCTCTCTCTCTCTCTCTCTCTCTCTCTCTCTCTCTCTCTCTCTCTCTCCTCTCTCTCTCTCTCTCTCTCTCTCTCTCTCTCTCTCTCTCTCTCTCTCTCTCTCTCTCTCTCTCTCTCCTCTCTCTCTCTCTCTCTCTCTCTCTCTCTCTCTCTCTCTGTCCCTCCCTTTCTCCAGTAAGTCGACGATCTCTCATCGGTACGAGTACCACAATATTCACAGAATATGTTCTGCACATTCTTAGATTGGTGACGAAAATGAGACGACACTAACGACACAGAATGGGGAAATTAGAAAGAGACAGCCATGGACTGATAGATTATTATGTCAGAGAAATAGTTTCTTCCGCCCATCCGGAACCTCCCGCTGTGATCTTGCGCCTCGCCCCATTTATCTGCACCCTCTATCCGTCTCTCATCCTCTTACCTACACAACCTTCACTGCAATGATGCATTTGAATCAGCAACCACAACATACGCTCACAGATCCTTCCACACACGCTCGACCCTCTCAGTGGATAGGACTTACCACATATCCCTCTGGCGTTTTTCACTTTTTACCCCAAACCTATGAATTCTAGTAGCAGATTCACTCAGAGGATGGGACGTTCACAATTTTATATACTCCTGTAAGATCTCCATTAATTTTCCTGATTTCAATGGAATAAATTCTTAACTTATTCAAACTATCCCTCTAAATCTTGTCCTCAGTCCCCGAACTCTTCATTTCAATTTATGGCTGCACGCTTTGAAGCTTATTGAAATTTCAAAACTATAGGTAGCAGATCGCAACAAACCTGAATATTCTATCTACAAACTCGCCAATGTGTTGTACAGCTGCAACATAACGACTCAACTCCTGTGCTCAGTGATCTGATTGTGAAGGCTACTGTGATAAGAGCTCAATACGAGGCGATCTGCCCGTGACGCGGCTTTCCTGGCATCATCTCTCTGTAGCCCCACGTCACTTTTCAAATACTGCACACTAAATTCCACCTATTCAATATCTGCTTTTTTCCTGTTGTATCTTTCCTCAAAGACCACCCCATACTTGCCTGTATTAAATTGCATTTGCCATTTGTCAACCCATTTTTCAGCCAGTCAACATCAAGCTATAAGCTTCGATAGAGTTCCTGCCTGTAAAAACGCTCCCAACTCTAGAGTTCATCCTTAATTCTACTGATTGTGTTTTCTTCATCGTCATCTAAATCATTAAAATACATGATAACTAACAATAGACCCAGCATGAATCCTGCTATACCCTTGTCACAGTCAATCAAACATCCACTCTCTGCTAATGCAGAAACGAGCGTTCATCAATCTGTGCACAAACCACAGTTAAAGTCATGTCGGCGCGTAACCTATTATGATTAAAGATCCCTGGAATATTGTTGTCGATCTCTTTTATATGCTTAGAAGGACGTACATGTAGCGTGTTTTATTTTGACACATGTCATCAATTGTTATTTGTGACTTTCGAAATGACTAGAACCACAGAATGAAATAAATGATGCTATCTCCCCGTTCAAGAAGTGTACTCCATTTCACCTGCCGAGCTAAAGTCCCGCCCCCAGTGTCACAGGTGGATGTGCTCGGCTGAATGTGAAAAAATAAAGATGTTTGACGTTGATTGTCGATGTTAATTGCTCAAGATGGTAGCCTATGTTAGAAACAAAACTGATATGAAAATATTCCACTTCAGAATCTGAAGCCACGTGTCTTGGAAATCAAATTGGCAAAGTTGATATTATATTCGGCTTTAACTTGAAGCATCCTGGAGAAGACAAATTTATGGCACAGTGGCAGTGTGAGAAAAAAAAAATCTTTAATGTCAGTGTCTGTGTGGCTGGTTGTCCCTGATGTGACTGGCATGGTAACCACACTAATTGCCTCAGTGGAATTACTCTCAATTGCTTAGAAATGTATAAAACCGATCGTGGATCCATATGAACAGTTAGCGTACATAAGAATGCTGCTTCTGCCCGAATATGGGATATCCAGCGATTTACTACATCTCGGCCATTTTCCATCCTGTAATTGTAGCGATTGGTGTCCCTGGTAAGATATTGGATCTGATCACAATATGTGTAGCCAACGTCTTGCTTTTGTTCCTCTGCACAGCTCGGACATTCCGCCAACACAAATTCTACCCTCGTCTGATTTTTTTTTTCTCCCTACAATGGAGGGTTCAATCGTCTGATAGCTTTGTTTTCATCTTCCATATTTTATTCCATGTGATATTTTTTCCTGTCAATTACGTTGGTGCCGATATTGACACAGTATCAGAATTTCACCTTGATCGGACTTCTGAATCGATTCTGGTCTATGGTTTCTAGGTTTAAGTCTTTGCTAATACAGATATTTCGACTTTCCAAAAAACATGATAGTTTTTTTTGTAATGACCGGCCAGTCTATTTTCGAGACGCAGGTCTGTCCTTCAATAGGTCAGGTAAATAAAACGTGTGCTTTCTATCTCATTGATTCCACTTTGTTCCCACTACATATAATCTCTTCAGATGTTTCACCTCAAATAATGGGAATGCTGTTGTTTCTGGAGCGATTGATTGTTCACGTGTGTCGTGGAAATCAGCTCTGAACTGTCGGAATGTCGCCAGCCCACTGTCTCTCCAGTCCATTATAGTCCACTCGCTGTAGTGCCCCGACGGAGCCCAGACATACTGGATTCCTGCTCCCCACTTCCCACAAGATTTATACCCTGAATAGCATCGAAAAAATATTGGGAATTCAAACAGTTGCAGCTAACGATGTTTCTGTTTTTTTTTTCACCTCTCCCTCCACATTTCTTGTAGTTAATTTAGCCGCGATTGTGATCCTATCTCGGGGAAAATGCGGACTCTCCAAATGCATCACCCGTTACCTGGTTGGAATGGCAACAGCGGATCTGATGGTGGTTATAGTTGTCGCTTTAGTGGATCAGACCAACAACATCTACATTTATTCTAGATCCCTGCTCATCACTCCTGTATGCGCTCTGACATTTATCTTTGTTATTGCAACAATTGAATGTTCTGTTTGGTTTACAGTCAGTTTTACCTTCGATCGTTTCATCGCAATATGTTGTCGAAAACTGCAGGAAAGATACTGCACTGAGAGAACAGCTACAGTGATTATGGTGACGGTGGTTATAGTGAGCTGTGGGAGAGGTGTTCCGTTTTACTTTGCCATTGAACCTCACGTCATTATTGATAACATACCGTGGCGTTGCGCCTTCACACGCGAATACGCTACTTCACCCCTGTGGAAAATATACGAAATACTGGATAACATTTTAACACCGTTGCTACCGATCGGTTTAATTCTAGCGTTCAATGGGTTAACAGTAAGACATATTATTGCCGCAAATAGAGTTCGCAGAGGGCTTCGGAAAAGTAGTGATAATCTGAACGATACCGAAGTGGAACAGCGCAGAAAATCGATGATTTTTTTGTTTGCTATATCGGCTAATTTCATATTATTGTGGTTACCCTTAGTAGTTCGTTCCCTGAAATGGCAACGGCAAAACTATTTTTATCAGGACAAATATTTGAGTTCTCCTGTGTATATACTACAGCAATTTGGGTTCATGTTGCAATTACTCAGTGTGTGCACCAATACTTGTATCTATACACTGGCACTGAAGAAATTCAGAAACGAGCTAAAGAATGGAGTGAAGTATGTATTTACATTGAATGGCCATCTGTACAGATAACGCCCATGTCCAATTGCAATTCAGCACAGTCTCCGAATAAAACTGGTTTGGCAAATATGTCATAAATTGAAAACAATCGTGTGCCTGACCACCCTTCAGTCGCAAAATCCATGGAGGATTGCACACTTCAGACAGTTAAGGTAGGCGATTGGGCAATGATTGTTACATTGGTTGACAATCACAAGGGCAGGAATGACTTGTGGACATTCCCGGGTCCAGATGTTTCAAAATGGACAGAGTCGATTAAAAGAGGGTAAAGGGAGTGCCATTGAAAATGAGAGAGAGCACGATAATAACACAGCAGCCGAAAGCGAATAACCCGTGGAGAGTTTGTCTATCGATAGAGTGTGAGTAGAACTCAGAGCAGAAAGCGAGCAATCTGTAGTTTGGACAGACCACAGACCCCACACTCTACCACACAAAAACAATATACGTAGACCACGAGAAATTTTTCTGGAGATAGATTTTGTACAGGTGCACGGTATTGTCTGTGGGAACTTAAACATCACTAATATTCATTGAAATTTCCTCGCGTTAAAAGTTTTAGATATGACGGAATTTATGAGCTGCGTCCAGTAAGGAGTGCTGACAGAATGAGCGGACATGCGGACTGGAGAAAAGTCCATTCAATATCACGTACCATAAAATTAAACGGATCAGGTGACAGATCTTTTTGCAGGTCAACTATTCGAGATTTACTATAACCTTACACCACAATAGAGGCAGACACTATGGAATGTATTTAATTGCTGCTGTTGGGTAGGAACCTGGGAGCCGAATTTGCGCAACAGTTAATTCTTAATGTATCACATGCATTGATAGATAGATAGATAGATAGATAGATAGATAGATAGATAGATAGATAGATAGATAGATAGATAGATAGATAGATAGATAGATAGATAGATAGATCGATACTTTATTCATCCCCATGGGGAAATTCAACTTTTTTTCCAATGTCCCATACACTTGTTGTAGCAAAACTAATTACATACAATACTTAACTCAGTAAAAAATATGATATGCATCTAAATCACTATCTCAAAAAGCATTAATAATAGCTTTTAAAAAGTTCTTAAGTCCTGGCGGTTGAATTGTAAAGCCTAATGGCATTGGGGAGTATTGACCTCTTCATCCTGTCTGAGGAGCAATGCATCGATAGTAACCTGTCGCTGAAACTGCTTCTCTGTCTCTGGATGGTGCTATGTAGAGGATGTTCAGAGTTTTCCATAATTGACCTTAGCCTACTCAGCGCCCTTCGCTCAGCTACCGATGTTAAACTCTCCAGTACTTTGCCCACGACAGAGCCCGCCTTCCTTACCAGCTTATTAAGACGTGAGGCGTCCCTCTTCTTAATGCTTCCTCCCCAACACGCCACCACAAAGAAGAGGGCGCTCTCCACAACTGACCTATAGAACATCTTCAGCATCTCACTACAGACATTGAATGACGCCAACCTTCTAAGGAAGTACAGTCGACTCTGTGCCTTCCTGCACAAGGCATCTGTGTTGGCAGTCCAGTCTAGCTTCTCATCTAACTGTACTCCCAGATACTTGTAGGTCTTAACCTGCTCCACACATTCTCCATTAATGATCACTGGCTCCATATGAGGCCTAGATCTCCTAAAGTCCACCACCATCTCCTTGGTCTTGGTGATATTGAGACGCAGGTAGTTGGAGTTGCACCATATCACAAAGTCCTGTATCAGTTTCCTATACTCCTCCTCCTGTTGTTCAGTGTTCAGTGTGGGCTTGTCTCATTGAGGCGCGTACCGGAAGGTCGTGTAAAGTAACCCTAGTTGACAAGAGATATAGAACACCTCGTCAAGAAGAAGAAAGAAAGATAATTAAGGTTCAAGAAGAAAGGATAAATCAGAGCCATGGAAAATAAACAACATAGCCAAGACGGAAATTAAAAATCAACTTAATAGGAGACATAAGAAATCCTTGGAGAGTCGCATTCAGGTACATGAAGAACAGGTGGGTGACAATAAAGAGGGTGGACAGATGAGAGTTGAAATAATAAGCATGGTCTGAAATGCAAGGAAGCAGTGAATGTCCTTAATGATATTTTGCTTCACCAGTGAGCGGGACCTTGAAGAATGTAGATACAGCGTAAAACGGAAGATATACAGGGACATACCGATGATAATAATTATGCCTTGTAAACTTGTAAAGCATTAAAATAAATCATTCCCCGTTGCTAGAAGGGATATACTTTGGATAAAGTGAGCAAATATATTGCTGCACTTGTGGACATGATAATTTCGTCTTTATTGGCTACAGAAGTAGTGCCGGATGGTTAGAGGATAGAAAATAATGTTTTCTTTGTTCAGAAAATTTAATAGAGATAATCTTGAGATTTACAGGCCAGCATGTCTTAAGTCAGGAATGGGGAGTCGCATTCCTGGGGATGGAATTTATGAGAATCTGTAGAAACGTTTTCTGGTTGGGCATAGGCCGCATGGTTTTGTGAGGTCAGGTCGTCCCTTAGGAGCATGTTTCAATTGTTTGAAAAGGTGAAAACAGTCTATAATGGGTATATTAATTTTGTAAAGTGTTTGACCGGGTTATGCATGGTAGGCACATTCACAGGGTCAGTCGGCATTCTATCTCGGGAAACCTGCTTGCGTGGACTCAGAATTGGCTTACTAACAGAGGCGGATCAGGGAGTAGATGGTGGAAATTTTGCCTGAAGGACAGTTGTGTTCCGCAGGGAAGGTATAAACTTTAGTACAGTTTACGACTGTTTCTCCAGTCTGTTTTTACAGTGTTCTGAAAGACAATGTTTAATTTGTCTACCCTGCAGCAGAATTTATTGAATTATGCAGCCCTAGTAAGTAAAATGCTGAATTTCAGAATGGAACTGCACGCTATGCAATCTGAATTCCCTTCTGCATATTACAGGGCAGATGCTACAATAACTTCGAAACAATCTTTTCCAATGCAAATCTCAAAGTGCACATTTTAAAGTTTCCAGCAGCATATACTGGTGCTCTCCAAATGAACCAACCTCAGAAAATGCGAATGCTGAATTTCCAATTCGAGTACACGTGAATTTGTCCTACAGTCAATTTACTTTTGAACAGTGGGTTTTTCGTACCCAGACCAGAAACACTCATATCCTGATCCCTTCAACCATAATTCAACATGGCCGGTGTGGAATCTGCATATCCATCTGAAATCAAAACCAAAACAGACAAATAAAATAGCACAATATACGTGTGGATGTAAGGCAGAACAAACATCCAAGTTCGCAGTTTTCTACCTTCGAAACTATTGCAGGGAACTGATAGATTCATTGAGGCCCTTGGCACATCGTTCATGGATCTGACATAAATGTACTTGGGTGCTGGTCGCTCATCTGCTCTCATTTGGTTAGCAGTTCCAGCGGAATCTTTCTTTTAATACCCAAACTTAACTTACCGGGTTCTTTAATTCGCTTCCCTCCCTATCCCTGTATTTAGGTATGATTAAGTGTTAAGGATGTAATAACGCGGGTTTATGAGGCCATGTGTTACGGCTATAGGATATGCTCAGATGGAAACACCGTCTAATCAATTTCCTTTCTTTTGCGGTATCTAGACAGTGTGCTGCTTTCTCGTGATCAGTTTTCTATGATCATCCGCGGGCGCTGATCTCCCAACATGCTAAAAAAAGGAGATATGTTCTGAAGCCGAAAAGATGTACATTTTATCTCGCGTTTCCGTTTCCTGCCCTTGTGTCCTTACATTGCGACTTCTCTTTGTTCGCAAACAGGGAAGGGGTGCCGCGACGGCAGAGCTGGTTTGCTTTATGCTGGCAGGAGATGTTTGGAAGTAGGCTGCCCATCATCGTCATAACCATACGGAGATGCGTTATCACTTCCATGGTTAAGGCCTCTCCTATTTCAGATCCAAAGGCAAATATCCTTTTTCTCTGAAAGAGCAAGTTGATCCCACGACTTTTCTGTCTGCTTTACACACCTCATGTGATCTCCAGTCTTTTTTTTTCCTGATAATAATTCGGAATTACAGTGAAAATGTGTTAAAATCAGTGCACAAGTTCCCCAGTCCTTCCACCTCGATACAAACTAATGTGCTGCTTATCACTCAGTCTTTTTTAGTTCGTTTCTGAAATTAATTCACATGCATCATTTCTACGCTCCTCGTAACCATCCTTCTCGTAAATATTTTGCCTTCGATTTAAGGTGAAGACTTTCTCTTCAAGACGGATCAGCACATCATGCAACGCTTGATTGCTTCTTCTAATCTACTTTAGCTTGGGGGCGACATTAACTACCCCTCTGCTCTGGCTTTGTTCAAATTCCACACGGCACACCTGCCAGTGATTAATCATCCAAATCTTTATCACAGTATTATAATCTTCCTTCACACTTCCATGACAGCATACTTTCCACACTGAGAAAAAATCTACATTACCTACGTCTCCATCAAAAAGCAAGTTCTAAGTGCGATGTGATAGTCATGGATGACTTCAAATTCTCAAATACCCGTATTAAGAGGGAGAGCCAGTGACGATTGGATCAGAGGAAAATTAATTCATTGACAGATTGATTAATTCTATTTGACCAGTTATTTTAATGCACCAACAAGAGGGAAGTCCTGTCTAGATTTGATATTCTGTATCAATTAGGATAGAATTTTGAGGACGGATGTTGTTGATCCTTCAGGAACAAGTAATCACAACATTGCTAGTTTCGAAGTTTTTAGGTACAGTATATCAATAAAAATCAAAGCCAGTAAATTGAATTTCAGAAACGCAAAACTAGTACATTAGAAGGCAAACTAGGAGTTCAATCAGTTGAGCTACAATGCGGCCGATTTAAAGACGGAATAGACGCAATGCAGGAGTGCTTTCTACCCAAGGTCGGGAGAAATACTGTAAGCCACAGGTCAAAGTCCAAAGCAAAATGTATTATCAGAATACTTGCATGTCTCCACCTACACCCTGAGGTTGTTTTCTTTTTCTGTGTACATACTTCACAAATCTATAGAAGAATATTTGGATGAAAAGACATAGATAAAATATTGAAGAAGAGACAGATTTATAAGGAATACAGAAATAATAGTAATGATGTTAACCGTTGAACATATGAAAAATATGAGACCTTTTGCCAAGAGGGACTAACGGATGGCTAAATGTGAGGTTGAGAACGATATTCTCCATATTTTAATATCGACTCCAAGAGGTATCTCCAATGATTCAGCAACAAACGAAAAAGTCAAGGGTAAAGCTTTGTGTATTAGAATAATAATGATGTGTGCAATTCCCTGGATGGCGATTTATCCACCATGTTGTTTGGTGTTCTCTGTCTTTCTGGTCCCTCCAAGAGCAAACCGCCTTGCTCTTCACTTTCTCGTTTCAGGTTTGGACATTCTCTCTTAATATGTCTCCTGTGACCACAAAAATAGCATTTAATTATTGCACCTTTAGCTCTCCCTGTTCGTCTGCTCTTCATTGCGCCTTGATAATGTGGCAGGGAACTCCCGTACTCTCATTTCTCCACACAGACTGATATTTAATAATCACCATCTTCCCATTAGAAGGCTGTGTTGTTCTTAATAATAACAGAGTTGTTTTGATGGGAAGTTTTAGTTTCCCAAATATCGATTGGCATCTCCCTAGAGCAAGGGGTTTACATGGGGTGGAGATAGTGATCATAATTCTGGGGCCTTTACAATAGCATTGGAGAGAGTTAGGAACAGACAAGTTAGAAAAGCGTTTCATTAGAGTAAGCGGAAGTATGAAGCTATCAGGCACGAAATTGGAAGCTTAAATTAGAAACAGATGTTCTCAGGGAAGAAATGTGACAAATATTCAGGGGATGTTTGTGTAGAGCTCTGTATAGGTAGGTTCCCATTAGACAGGGAAGTTATGGTAGGATACAGCAACCGTGGTGTACAAAGGCTGTAATAAATCTGGTCAAGAAGAAAAGAAAACCTAACAAAAGGTTCAGAGAGCTAAGCAATGTTAGAGATCTAGAAGATTATAAGGCTAACAGAAAGGAGCTTAAGAAGGAAATTAGGAGAGCCAGAAGGGGGGCATGAGAAGGCATCGGAGGGCAGCATTAAGGAAATCTCCAAGGCATTCTACAAGTATGTGAAGAGCAGGAGAATAAGACGTGAAGGAATAGGACCTAAAAAGTGTGACAGAGGAAAAGTGTGTATGGAACCGGAGGAAATAGCAACGGTAATTAATGAATATTTTGCTTCAGTATTCACTATGAAAAAGGATCTTGGTGATAGTAGTCATGAGTTGCAGCAGACTGAAAAGCTTGAGCATGTAGATATTAAGAAAGTGGATGTGCTGGAGGTTTGGCAAAGCGTCAAGTTGGATAAATCGCCGGGACCGGATGAGATCTACCCCAGGCAACTGTGGGAGGCGAGGGAGGAGACTACTGGCCTCTGGCGATGATGTTTGCATCATCAATTGGGACGAAAGATGTTCCGGAGCATTGGAGGGTGCGGATGTTGTTCCTTTATTCAAGAAAGGGAGTAGAGATAGCACAGGAAATCATAGACCAGTGAGTCTTACCACAGCGGTTAGTATGTTGATGGAGAATATCTTGAGAGGCAGGATTTATGAACATTTGGAGAGGTATAATATGATTAGGAACAGTCAGCATGGATTTGTAAAAGGCAAGTCGTACCTTACGAGTCTGATTAAATTTTTTGAGGATGTGCCTAAACACATTGATGAAGGTAGAGCAGTACACGTAGTGTATATGGATTTCAGCAAGGCATTTGATAAGGTTCCCCATGCAAGACTTATTGAGAAAGTAAAGAGGTATGGGATCCAAGAGGACACTGCTTTGTGGATCCAGAAACGGCTAGCCAACAGAAGGCAAAAGGTGGTTGTAGACTGGTCACATTCTGCATGGAGGTCTGTCACCAGTGGAGAGCCTCAAGGATTTGTGCTGGGATCCTTACTCTTGTTGTTTTTTTTAAATAAATGACCTGGATGAGCAAGTGCAGGGATGGGTTAGTAAGTTGTCTAATGACACAAGGTTGGAGGTGTTGTGAATAGTGTTGACGGCTATGTGACAACGGGACATTGACAAGTTACAAACCTGGGCTGAGATGAGGCAGATGGAGTTCAACTCGGATAAGTGTGCAGTAGTTCATTTTTTTAGCTCAAAATGACGGGAGAATTTCGTATTAATGGTAAGACTCTTGGCAGTGTGGAGGATCAGAGGGATCTTGAGGTCCGAGTCCATAGAACGCTCAAAGCAGCTGATCAGGTTGACTCTGTGGTTAAGAAGGCGTATGGTATATTGGCCTTCATCAATCGCGGAATTGAATTTAGGAGCCGAGATGTAATGATATGGATATATAGGACCCCGGTCAGACCACACTTGGAGTAATGTGCTCAGTTCTGGTCGCCTCACTACAGGAAGGATGTGGAAGCCATAGAAAGGGTGCAAAGAAGATTTACAAGGATGTTGGCTGGATTGGGGAGAATGCCGTATAGGAATAGTTTGAGTGAACTGGGCCTTTTCTCCGTGGAGCGAGGGAGGATGAGAGGGGACCTGATAGAGGTGTATAAGATGATGAGAGGCATTGATCGTGTGGATAATCAGAGGTTTTTCCCCAGGGCTGAAATGGTTGCCAAAGAGGACACGGGTTTAAGGTGCTAGGGAGAAGGTACAGAGGAGATATCAGGGGTAAGATTTTTTTATTTGACGCAGGGAGTAGTGAGTGCGTGAAATGGGCTTCCGGCAACGGTGGTGGGGGCGAATAGGATAGGATCTTTTATGAGACTTTTGGACAGGTACACCTAGCTTAGAAAAATAGGGGGCTATGGGTAAGCCTAGTACTTTCTAACTTAGGGGCATGTTCGGCAGAACCTTGTGGGCCGAAGGGCTTGTATTGTGCTATAGGTTTGCTATGTTTCTATGACTTTGTATCTTCCTTTCACACTTTCTACTCACTTTTCTCAGTAGCCATGACTCAGTCTGTGTGGGTTCGGAAGGATGAAACGTTTCCAGTGCCGTTTGAGATTCATCAATTTACTGAGGCGCGGTTGTCCTCAGCCATCTATTTGAGGCTTCTGTTCCTAAATGGTCGAGCTCTAAAGCTGTTCCATACACCTCTTGGAAGACAGTCCATCTAGGACATGTATTGCTCTCTGATGATTAGTTGCTTGGAACTGTACTCGAGGATCGTCTGATCACACATGTCCCATTATACTTTGTAATATCTTTAAGCTGCTGTACCCCGAACGGTGTAGTGCATGTTATGTTCTGATTTGCACCCAGCCCCGCTCGCTTTCTCTGATCGTAACTAGGGGTACCAATCGTACAGACAGTAGCACCAGCTCCCGTGGGTACGCTGTTGATGGGAGTTCCACGGGGAATGTTGCTTTGCAATTATCATAACGGTATCTAGTAGTTTCATCTGCTAGATCATACCAACAATTATCTCCATATTCACCTTCTTCCACTTTTTTTAGATGCAAAAGTACATGTCAGACCGTTCTATGCAGCAACTACTCCCGCTGCATTTGAATAGCTGCTTTAAACATTTCGGATGATCACCAGTGTTTCCTGTGCTGATTTCTGAATCACATTCATAGCCGGTTTTAATCACTGCACTGGTTCCTTAATCGGTCCACTTTATCCTTTGCTAATTGGGTTGCTCCATCTAGTTTTTCACACTTCATCTCAAACTGGTTCAGACGCATCAAGGCCATACCTTTCTGAACATCTCGCCCTTTCTGTAAAGGTTTCTACCTACTTTTAGAGCATTTTGGTTTCTCCTTCAAATCTATCTCACTCGGTAACTGCTTTAGGTTGATATTCCACCGTTTCTTGCTGTAAACTATCCGGCACGTTCTGCCTTAGCCTTTTTAGTAACTCTATCAAATCCTCAATTGAACAGACAACTGTTTCTGTTTTTTTTTGTAATTGTCAAAGCTTCCTTCTCGGCAGCTCCGTTGGGCGATTTTCCACAGAGCATTCCCACCAGTTTCCCTTCACAGCCAGCATGACCGGCAAACTCCTCAAATGGCGATGACATCCCCGATACATATTCCTGGAGGTATCCACTCCAGTTGCAGCAATCCATGTCCTTTGGACTTGCTGAATTCCTGACGTTTCTTGAATTCTTCATCCTGGGTTAGTAAACGCTAACTACCGAGCCCCTGATTCATCTGTACTTCACCCATGTGGTCCGACTCGAACCTCGCGCTGAACCAGAGATTTATCCAACCCCACCCAGGAGAGACATTTCTGATGCAAGTATAATCCGTTGTTACAATCATCAGTCAGATACAGAGAATTTCTGACTTTCATAGTCTCAACTAAAAAGCGCGTGGAATAACAAACTATATGCCTGTGTGCACCCTACCAGAATCCCTAATCCTCCATGAACATTTAATAAAAAAAAAACAAAATCACCATTGAAAAGAACTCCGTGGTGTCCGTGGGAACCTCATTATCGGCGATGTTTCGTCTCTGGTTGCTGAAGTGTTATCGCCCCTGACTATTGGAGCTCCGGACTCTTATACTGTTCCTCATCAATTGAACTGTTGCATCTCTATCCTGTTAGCTCAAGGTCATCTGACCTACCGGGGCTACCTTATTAATGGTCATTTTACTGGGCTTCAAGCAGCATTGTCCCACCTGTGTATTTGTGTCTTTCAGCTCTGACTGGGCCAAACCAGTTAAATCAGGCAACCTACACAGTTCAACCCGCACATGAGTCAGTCCAACGAGACTACGGATTGCTTCTTTGATAAGTTTTCATTTTACGTATTAAGAAGCTACACCTCCGAGAAGGTTCTCAGATTTAGCAGGTCATTACCTGAAGTTCCTTGCGTCGACATTCCACTGCTCTGATTAGATTGTCCCAGAGCAGGAATCACTTCAGAGTCTACACCCTTTACATGACGCACAGTTGTTTGTCTGAGAATTTGCACAGGTGTAGCCGGTCATTACATGAAACTGTCATGATCCCTTTTGGCACACCTGCTTACCATCAGAAAAAGCAGGATAAAGACCCTGTGATCATAACAAGGAGCTGGCAGTTGGTTGGTCGACTCTGGTGTGAGTAACCTCGTTTCTTGGTTCTTAGGACTGCCAGTTCTAAGTCTAGCATCGCTCCTGGATACCGATTCCACGCTCGCTACGTCAAGAGTGCCTCCCGACTCTGCCTTCGCGCCAGTGTGCTGCACTTGGGTTCCTCCACCGCCACGCTTGTGTAACAGAAATTCTTGTGTCCACATTCAAATGCTCTGATTAGATTATCCAGGAACAAGAATCAGTTCAGATATCAGAAAATGAGGTGAAACAGATACAACTAATTTGACTGCTTCCACTGTCCTTGATTAGTCTGTAGTTTCTTCTAGCCAAAACTTAATAAAAATATTTTCTCTACGCTTACTGGCATATTCCTAACATCTTCGCAGGAGGATACGGTCGGAAAATATGGTCTATGTCCTTGATTGCATAGTTTAACCCGCCACCATGATTCTTAATGCATTTAACTTCTTTCTTGACCTTTTTTTCCTACTAAATTATTGGAATATTTTTAGCATAATCGGCAATATCCTTATCAACCTGCATTTTGGTAATCCGAAAGTCTACTTTACTATAGTTTATATATATATATATATATATTCATAAGCCCTACCGACAAAATCATTACTATCTTTTCTCTGTCCTTTCTAAGCTGTGTTTTCATCAACATTTTATGTCCATCATTATTCATCGATGTAGCTACCTCTGGGTTTGCTAGATATTCCCAAAGAAAAAGGATCTCAGATTGTATGTGGTAACATGTATGTAATTTGAAAATCAATTTTACTTTCATTTTTCAACTTTGATCCATTACCTTTTTGGCTTTTTATGACCATGGGTTTAACGTTTTCTACCTTTTAAAAATCTACTCAATTGTTTCTCAACTGACTCGACGTCAAGCGATTCCTTTCAGTTTACCTCCTGAAGTCGGAGCTGTACCTTCACATCTTTGCCTTTATGAATTTCAATTTAATGGTTTTGCCTTTTATTGATACACTCTCCGGAAAATCTTCGAGACTAACATTGTTATGATCACTTGCTCCGAAAGGCACAACAACTTCAGTAATCAAAATCCTATCCTGAATTGTTACAGAATTTCAAATCTAGATAGGCTTCCTCACCTGATGGTGCATTAACATACTGGGTCGTAAAACAATAATTCAATAACACAATTAAATTACTTTCCTGTAATCGATTAGCCACCGGGTTCTCTCGCTCAATATTTGATACAAATAGTCCCCGATAACCGTGATATCACCCTGAAAACTTGTCATTTTAACATTGTGACGGAGAAGTAGGTAACGCAGAATTATCCTCAGTGTGGAGACTTCACTGGTCGTAAATGTATGAAGGAAAATTAAAAGGCTGTTATAAAGATTTGGATGAAACAAGGAAGGTAACCGAAACCAGAGCGAAAGAATGCTTAAATGTGTATTGGGTAGAATGCCACCAGCAAGCTAAACTACTGCGGGACTGATTCGAAGAAGGGATCGTGTCTTCCATTATGTGGAGCCTCGGCTTGAAGAGAAACTGTCCACATTAATGAGAAGGCAACGTATTTGCTAGACGGGAAGGTGCAACGAACATGGAAATAATGCATTTGGATGAATTTTAGATTCTTTGTGAATGGAAAGAGTGAGTGATAAGAAGCACTTTAGCTTGTAGCGAAGTGCGTAAATTGTATAATTAATTCAACACATTTTGAATGTAATGCCGAAATGATTATCAGAACAGAAACGTAACACTGGAGATCTAATGAAGTGTCCACAGCCGATAGTAAAGTTCCTGCGCCACCATTCCCACTCACAGAGCAAGAGTAAACAGGGACTGGATTTGAAACAGGACGTTTGTGCCGGACGTAGTGACGCAGCTCCGTTTGGTTATGATGACGATAGTCAGCCTACTTCCAAATATCTCCTGTCAGCATACAACCAAAGAACCCAGTCCTATTGTAAAAAGTCTCACCCCCTTCTCCATTTGCGAGCAGCGAGGAAGTCGCAATGGAAGGCAAAGTGGCAGAATCTGAAAGAACAATATAACGTGTGGTAAATCCTTCTGCCTCAGCTTCTAAGAGATATTGATCATGATATTGAGATAACCACAGTTATCTGGCCGCGGATAACCACAGTGAACTGTTACAGACAACTGATCACCAGAGATCTATGTAATGTCTAGATACTGCAGAGAAAATGACATTGATTTGAATGGGTTCCAATGCAAACATATCAAAGACATAGCAGTTTTATAAAGTCTCAGAATTTTATTCTTAACATTCGACTTTGCCGAAAAACAAGGAGCAAGTGAAGAGTTAAAGAATTTGGTAATTTACGTTAGTGCATTAAAAGCGGATACCACTATAGGTGGTAACAAAATGCTATCATATGAGCAGCATAAAAGCAGAAGAAACAGTAGCAGGGGTAGGGCATTTGGCCAACCAATCCTGCTCCGCCATTTAATAAGATCATGACCAATCTGCCAATGGTCTCATCTCCTCCAGCCTGGCTTTTCACCATAACCCTTAATTCCCCTAGTATGTAAGAATTTATCGAACCTTGACTTAAATATATGTACTGGGGTAGCCTCTGTTGGGCATTGGGCACAGAAATCCGCATATTCACTACTGTCTAAAAACAGGTCCTCCTCATCTCCGTCAAAATTCTACATCGCCGAATTTCCTAGTTCTAGTCTCAACTACCATTGGAAACATTTTGCTGCCTTCATTTTATCTGTCCCTTTCAGAGCTTTATATGTTTTTATTGCGTGTAACTCCCGACCAGACTCTTCAAAACAACCCTGAAAAGAAAAGAGATATTAAATATCAAAATAGAGCTGTTTCCGAAGATGCGAGAAAAGCTGTCTCCTTTAGGCGCCATCATCCTAAGCTCCTCCTTCCTATTATAAGGGAGGTATCACACTCAAGAAATATACCTTCACTGCACTAGGAAGGCGTTAAACAGCATAGTTCCGGATTGGATGTTCGTCTGGCAAAGGTCCCTGCACAGTGCCCAAATCTGTTACTTTAAAGTTGGTAATAGTGATTATTAAGCATGACACTATACAACAAATCGTTCATTTAGTCTCAGTCCTATCCTTGGTCCCTGATTAGAGATGAAAGCACGTTTAAGTTGTTGGAGATTTGGTCACATGGTGACGTCATGATTTCAACGTGCTGAATATTAACTTGCGTACGATACATAACAACAAGCGTCCTTCTGTTTTCTACTCGAAAGAATTACTTAAATACTGTGTAATTCTAATTATAGATTATTTGTTAACTGTTCAAAACTTGGGAATATTTCATGCTCTGCGACAGTTTAAAGTGTGAACGTATTGAGACTGTAAACTATTGCACAAGGACTGGACACTTGTGAGTTCAGTTGAAAGAGAAACAGAGGTCATGCTTGCGTGAATGAACGGAAGGCCAGTCTTGTGATTGTTAGGATTGCATTATAAGGACGTTTGAATTAATCCTTTCTTTCACAGTAGGATATCACTGCCTGCAAATATCTGCTTCATTAGTTGAAATAAATTTCCAGGAACATGTAAATATCAGAATTTTTTTTGCGAAATTGTAAATATTAGTCAATGGGGCCGCAATTACCCACGTCTGATTTCTCTTTATTCTTCAAAATATTTGATAAGGATTTTCACTCTAAGAATTAAACGTTTATTCTATTTAAGTTACCTGTGACAGTTTTGAAGGAAAAAACGCTGGAGCTTAGATTTTTGCTTTGATTTACCTGCGTATTTAAATTGTATTCTTCTGCTTGTTTGCTTTGGTATTGATTTCAGAGAGAGACACAGAGTTCACACCGGCCATGTAAAATCAAGGTTAAACTGATCGACATGTTAGTTTATGTATTCCGGGTACGATAAACCCGCTGTTCAAAGGTAAATTGACATTAAGACAAATTCGTGTGTTCTTGAATTGGGAATTTGGTATTCGAATTATGGGAGGCTAGTTTATTTGGGTAGCGCTAAGGATGCTGAAGAAGACTGCAATGTTCATTTTGAGTTGCAGATTTCCATTGGAAAAGATTGTTTTTGATGTAATCGTAGCATTGGCCCTCTAATTGATAAACGTGAGTTCAATTTAGATAGCGTGCAGTTTCAGTCCGAATTCAGTATCTTGATTTCATCATCAGCCCTAACTCAGTAAATTATGCAAGTACTGCAGGATGGTCAAATTAATGTTAGTCTCGGAACACTGTAATAGTAGAGTGTAATTATAGTTGTAGAGTGCACTAAAGATGACCGTTTCCTTGTGGAACATCTTCATCCACCGCCTCATCGGCCATCCCTCGGTAAGCTAGTTCTAATCTATGCAGTCATGTTTCACTGCATAGTCACTCCCAGGTCATCTGACATTCAGAATGCGTGCACCAGAGGAAACCCAGTTAAACACCTTAACAATTAATGACCATCAGCCGGACTCTTCTGACTTCATCTGCCCATTTTTCATTTGCGCATGGAATTTATTCTGGCTCATAAAGGGCGTCCTGCCCTCACAAACCATGCTGACTATCCCCGACGTGGATACGTTTTTCCAGATACTCATAAATTCTGCCTCTAAGAAACTTTTCCAACAGCTTGCTCACTACTGACCGAAGACTCACTGGCCTTTAATTCTCAGGATCACATCACATTTCTTGAACAAAGAAATAACATTTGCCATTCGCCAAACCTCACGCACTACTTCTGTGGCGAGTGATGTCGCAAATGTCATGTTCAAATCCCAGGAATTCCTTCGCTCGCTTTCTCTAATTACCTTGTGTACTTCCCTTCCAGCACCGGGGAATGGTTTATTTTCATGTTTTCCCAGTTTCTAGCTCGTAATTCTAAGCGTCTGCATGTCCCAACAATCCTGCACTTTTTCTCTGTATCCACATTCATCAATGTCGCACTCACTGGTGAATATCGAAGCACAGTTTCAGTAAGGACCTTCACTGCCTGCTTGCTCTCCAGACACATACCCCCTCTTTTTATTCTTTGATCTCTGCCACTTTCTCCCTCGTCATCTTCCTGTTTTTCACCTACCTCAATGCGGCTCTCCGACGCCTTCTCATGTTCCATTTTCAACGCTTCCAAGTCCATTGTTAAATTCCCTACTGGCTACATTGTGACACTCTAGAGCTCTGCCTGATCGGTTCTTCCCATACCTTAAGTATATTTCTTTTTTCTCCTTGAAGCGTTCCATATCTCTTATCAAGCAGGGTTACATTACACTGATATCCTTTTCCCGCCTCTAATAAACAAGCCGATCGTGAACCACAATCTAGTGTTCTATTAACAATCTCTATATTTCTGTTGTACATCACTTTCCAAATTCGGCGAACAAATTCCTACCTAATAGCATCAACTAAATACATTCCATATTGTCTGCTCCTATCGTAGTGTAAGGTATTAGTAAATGCTGAGAATCTGTGCTCTATCGTTTTGAAATGCTGTCCCGCGGAGAGATCTGTTACCTATTCCGTTTAATTTTCTAGTACTAGATCCAGGATGGATTCTCCACCTGTCCGCCTGCTCGCCTATTATACCAGGATTCCTTCCTGGACACAACTGAGAAGTTCTGTCACATCTAAATCTTCTAACCAGAGCACATGCCAATGAATATTAGTGATATTTAAGTTTCCTGTGACAGCAGCCGTGTTAAAATGGCACCTGCTCAAATTTTATCTCCCAATATGTCACTGTCTCTGCCTGCTGGTTTCGTCTTGGTGATGGGAGCTCTGTACAGCATACCCTCAAACGAATGATTGTTCCCTTCAGACTTCTGCGTTCCACCCACTGTCTATTAACACACAACCCACCACAGTGTCCTCCCATTCCACATTTGTGATACTATCACACTCTCCCTGTATTCAAAAGACTTCCCCTTTACTCTCTTTTACCCGACTATGAATATTTTGAAACATCGAATCCCGAGATGTCCGGACTTGATTCCTCCACTTGTGATTGAATTGACTTTATTTCTTACATCCTTCGCATACGAGAGGAATAAATATCTTCAGGTTACGTCTCCGTCTAAATGTGCAATGTGCAATCCTAGTAATTTATAGCAATTTATAATAAATAGAACAATCAATGTAACACAGTAAAACATTCAAATCAACGTGAGTTAATCAGATTGAGAGCCTGGTGGATGAAGCTGTCCCAGAGCCTGTTTGCCCTGGCTTTTATGCTGCAGTAACGTTTCCCGGATAATTGTAAACTCACTGAGGTAGTTTGAAATTTACACATTTCAGAATGACCAGACACATTATTGTTTGAATTTATGACATAATTGCCAAGAAGTCTACTGATTCTTTAAACTGTTTTATCCTAAAACTCCGCTGAATTGCAATTGGAGTAGTCGTTATCGACACAGATGGCCATTTAACGTAAAAACATACTTCATTCCATCCTTCAGCTCCTGTCTGAATTTCCTCTGTGTCAGTGTATAGATACAAGTATTGGTGCACACACTGAGAGTTTGCAACATGTATCCAAATGTCTGTAGTATATATACCGGGGTACTCAAATATTTGTCCAGGTAATAGTAATTTTCCGTTTGCCATTGCAGTGAATGAGCTGTATAGGGCATCCAAAGTAATATGAAATTAGCTGAAATTGCAAACAACAAAATCATAGATTTTCTGCGGTTTTCCACCTCGGTATCTTTCTGTTTATCGCTGCTCTTCCGAAGCCCGCTGCGGACTCTATTTGCCGCAATTATATGTCTTACTGTTAACCCATTGCAGATAACAATTAAGCCGATTGGTAGCAACGGTGTTAAAATTCCATCTAGTATTTCCATTCCTTTCCACACGACTGAAGTAGCGTATTCATATGTGAAGGTGCAACGCCACGGTATGTTGTCAATGATGACGTAAGGTTCAACAATAAAGTAAAACGGGACATTTCTCCCGCAACTCACTATAACCACGGTCACCATAACCACCGTTGCTGTTCTCTCAGTGCAGTATCGTTCCCCAAACTTTCGACAACATATTGCGATGAAACGATCGACGGTAAAACTGACTGTAAACCAAACAGAACAGTCCCTCGTCACAAGAAAAAGTACAAGTGTCACCGCGCATACAGGAGTGATTAGCAAGAGTCTAGAATAAATGTAGATATTGTTGGTCACTTCCACTAAGGCGAAAACGATAACCACCATCATATCCGCTGCTGCCATTCCAACCAGGTAACGGGTGATGCATTTGGAGAGTCCGCATTTTCCACGAGATAGGATCACAATCGCCGTTAAATTAACTACAAGAAATTCAGAGAGAGAAAAAAAAAATCATCACCGAATTCTCGTTAGCCGCAAATGTCTGAATGCCAACCATTTTTCCAATACTACTCAGGGTATGATTATTATTATTTTGGAAATGTAAAGCAGAAATTCATTTTGTGGTGACTCTGTCCGTGCTGCACAATAATGGACAGAATTAACGGTGGGTTGCCGACTTTCTACAGATTAGAACTGGGCATTTCATTTCATTTGACTCACGTACCAGTGAAGGTCGATCGCTCCATAAACAACACCATTTCCATTATTTGAGGTGAAATAGCTGAAAGGTTTATTTGCAGTGACATCACGAGATTGAATGCATAAGTCATAATTTCAAGTTTTACGGAAGAATAGACCTGAGTGCCTATATTCGACTGGCCGGTCAGTTGAAAAAGCTTCTGATCTGAATATGTGACCACTGTCGGTTCAGAAAGCCGAGCAAGGTTTAATTATTGAATTATGGGAATATCGGCACCAACGTAATTGACAAAAGAGAAAAAAAGTATCACGTAGAAACAATATGGAAGCTGAATAACAAAACTATCAAATGCTTGAATCCTCAATTCTAGAAACACATTTCAGACGAAGGTAACATCAATGCTCAGTAAAATTCCAAACAGTGCAATTGAACGAAAGCAAGATGACAACGGCATCATACACAGAGTGACCGGCTCCACTACCTTACCAGGGATACCGATCGCTACAATTGCAGGATAGAAAACGCCCGCGATGTAGTAAATCGCTGGATATTCCATATTCCGTTAGAAGCAGCGTTCAGTTGAATGGATATTTCCCGCTGCTCATATGGGCTGGTGATCGGTTTTACAGAGTTATATGCAATTCAGAGTAATACTACTGAGGCAATTAATGTGGTTATGACATCAGTTGCATGAGGGACAATTAGCTAAACAGTTTTTTTTCTCACTATGTAAGTGTATCATGAATTCGTATCCCCAATGGAAGTTGCAAGTTAGTAACTTTTAATCAAAAGATAATACGAGCGGTACCAATGTACTTTCAAAGGCATCTCACGTCAGTTGCTGAAATGGGACATTTTCTGATTAGTGTTGCTTCTAACGTAGACAGTCATCCTGAACAATCAACATGGTCAATTCAGCGGAGCACATACGTTTCTGATATTCAGGGTGGGACATCAGCTCGACAGGTGAAATAGGGTACAATTTATATAAGGGGAAGTTAGAATCATTTTTTCTGTCGGTTCTACCAGTCGTTTCGAGTCATTTGAATGAAGAAAGACCACAGTAACAGGTGATGACATGTATCATAATTAAACACGTTGCACGTATGTACTTCTGAGCATATAAAATAGATAGAGAGTAATATTACAGCGACCTTTGATAATAAAATTTATACGCCCACACGAATCTAGTTGCTGCTTGTGGACGGATTGATGAACGTTTTTATTTCTCGATTAGCATAGAGTGGATGGTTGATTCTTTGACTCTGCAAGTGTATTGCAGGGATTGGTATAGGCCCATTGTGTTTTTTTTTTTACCATGAATGTTAATGACCCAGATGTCGATGTAGAACACTGAATCAAAAGAATTGCCGCCGACTCCTAAGTTTGAGGCGTTCTTCCAGACAGCAACTCAATCCATGCTTGGAGTTTAATGTTGACTGGCCAGGAAATGGGCTGAAAAATGGTAGATGGCATTTAATACAGACAAGTGTGAGATGATCAGCGTTGTGAGGAAAGAAACAATAGGTTCCGAGGCACTTACTGAATATGCGGACTTTAGTGTGCAGTATTTAAAAAGAGACCTGGCGATATAGACCGATAATTCCAGGAAATCGGCGTCACGGGCAGACCGGCTCGTATTCAGCGCTGATTACATTGACCTTCACAATCAGATCTCTGAGTACAGGAGTGGGGACATTTGTTGAATCGGTACAACATGTTCGTGAGGCCGTAGATAGCATACCGCGGCTGTTCTGGCCACCTACGTACAGTTTTGAAATATTAATAAGCTTCAAAATTTCCAGCAATAATTTGAAAGGAAGAGTTCGGGAAATGAACAGGGTGAATACACGGAGATTTTCATGATCCAGTGCCTATACTATAGACACTATAGAGAGGGAGTGCCGAGGAGATTTCCAAGGGTATTACGTGGAACGGAGGTCGTGCCTTAGCAGAACAGGGCATTTTCTCCTTGTAGTGACAGAGGATGACAGGTGACCTGACAGAGGTGTATAATATGAAGAGAGTCATTGATCATGTGGATAGTCAGAGATTTTTTTTTTCACCCCAAGGCCGAAATGGCTGACAGAAGATGGCATAGTTTTTAAAGGCTTAAGGGCTTTGTCTCAAGGGGCTTGGGCGGAAATGGGCGAGGCAAGGTAGGTTTGGGTTTCAGTTTTTCATGTTATTTGACGAAAGGGGGAATTATGAGTGCGAGGGCTCCTAGACTCCCGGACATCCACATCTGGGCCAGTTGCGCCTAAGGGACAGTGTTAGGGAACTGGAGCTGCAGCTCGATGACCTTCGTCTAGTCAGAGAGGATGAGAGTTCATAGAGAGAATTTGTAGGCAGGTGGTCACACCGGGGCCACGGGAGGCATTCAAGTGGGTCACGGTTAGGAGAGGGAAGAGGTGGAGTCAGGTACTACAGAGTACCCCAGTGGCTGTACCCCTAGACAATAAGTACTCCTGTTTGAGTAATATGTGTGTGGGGGGGAGGGTGGTTTAGCCTACCTGGGGGAAGCAACAGTGGCCGTGCTCCGGCACAGAGTCCGACGCTGTAGCTCAGAAGGTTAGGGAAAGGAAGAGGAAGGCAGTAGTAACAGGCGACTCGACAGTTAGGGAGTCAGATAGGCGATTCTATGGACGCAGTCAAGAGACCCGGATGGTAGTTTGCCTCCCTGCTACCAGGTTCCGGGATGTTTCTGATATACTAAATACCGGAAGTGGGAGGGTGAAGAGCAAAAGGTCGCGATACATATAGGTACGAATGGCATAGGTAGGAAAAGGGAAGAGGTCCTGAATGTAGAATATAGGCGATTAGGAAGGGAGTTGAGAAGAAGGACCGCAAAGTAGTAATCTCAGGATTACTGCCTGTGCACGCGACAGTGAGAGTAGGAATAGAATGAAGTGGAGGATAAATGAGTGGCTGAGGAATTGGAGCAAGGGGCAGGGATTCAAGTTTCTGGATAACTGGGACCTCTTCTGAGGCAGGTGTGACCTGTACAAAAAGGATTGGTTGCACTTGAATCGCTGGGGGACGAATACCCTGTTGGGGAGATTTGCTAAGGCTACTGGGGAGACTTTAAACTAGAATAGTAGGGGGATGGGAATCAAATTGAAGAGACTAGGAGAGGAGGTTAGTTCACATTTTAAAGGATGTAATGGTGGATGTCTCCGGTCCTGACAGGATATTCCCTAGGACCTTGAGAGAAGTTAGTATAGAAGTATAGAAGTAGGAAGGGTTCTGACTGAAATATTTCCAATTTCATTAGAAACGGGGATGGTAACGGAGGATTGGCGTATTGCTCATATTGCTCCATTGTTTAAAAAGGGTTCTAAGATAACCCTTGCAATTATCGGCCTGTAAGTTTGACGTCAGTGGTGGGTAAGTTAGTGAAAATTATGCTCAAAAATAGTGTAAGATTCAAAATTAAGATGTGCGTTTCTGAAAGAGGTCTGGGTTAAAGTCAAAAGACAAATGTGATTTAATTATGTCTGGGTTAAAGTCTGAGGACAAAGGTGATTTAATTATGTCCGGGGACAAATGTGATTTAATTATGTCTGGGTTAAAGTCTGTAAACAAATGTGATTTAATTATGAATGCAGAAGCCCTGACAAGATTAACTGTTTGTGGAATCATTGAAGTCCTGAGATATGGACTATTGTTTTACAGAAACGTGTAAAAAAACAACTCCAAATATGGAATGGGAAAACACTGTGTACCTCCCGAGTCAGGGAGGGGGGTGGTAAGGAAGAAGGATAAAACCTGCTGCCCTGTAAGTTTCAGGGTTCCCTTCTCTGAGGGGGCCCAGCTCTGCAGAACTGTTAATAAACTTTGTTTCCTTGAATTTGTCTTAAAGCCAGTATTCGGGAGCGTGGCTCGTTTCTGACAAATAGTATATAGACAGGGTCTTATTAGGAAAGTAAACATGGATTTGTGCGTGGAAGGTCATGTTTGACAAATCTTATTGAACTTTTCGAAGAGGTTACTAGGAAAGTTGACGAAGTTAATGCAGTGGGATTTGTCTATATAGACTTCAGTAAGGCTTTTTACAAGGTTCCACACTGAAGGTTAGTTTGGCAGGTTCAATCCTTGGGTATTAATATTGACGTAGTAAAATGGATTTAACAGTGGCTGAATGGGATCTGCCAAAGAGTAGTGGTGGATAACTGCTTGTCAGGTTGGAGGCCGGTGACTAGTGGTGTGCCTCAGGGATCTGTACTGGGTCCAATGTGTTTGTCGAGTACATTGATTTGGATGATTGGGTGATAAGCTGGATTAGGAAGTATGCAGATAATACTAAGATAGGTGGCGTTCTGGATAATGAAGAAGATTTTCAAAGCTTGCAGAGCGATTTAGGCCAGTTAAACGAGTGGGCTGAAAGATGGCAGATGGTTTAATGCTGATAGGTGTGAAGTGCCTCATTTTGGTTGGGTTAATCAAAACAGGACATACATGTTAAATGGTAGGGCATTGAGCAATGCAGTAGAACAGAGTGATCTAGCAATAATGGTGCATAGTTCCCTGAAGGTGGAATCTCATGTGCATAGGGTGGTGAAGAAAGCTTTTGGTATGCTGGCTTTTATAAATTAGAGCATTGAGTACAGGAGTTAGGATGTAATGATAAAATTGTACAATGCATTCGTGAGGCCAAATTTGGAGTATTGTGTACAGGTCTGGTCACCGAATTATAGGAACTTTGTCAACCAAATAGAGAGAGTACAGAGGAGGTTTATTAGAATGTTACGTGGGTTTCAGCCCCTAAGTTGCAGAGAAAGGTTGAACAAATTATGTCTTTATTCTTTGGAGCGTAGAAGGTTGAAGGGGTACTTAATAGATTTATTTCAAATTATGAGGGGTATAGATTGAGTTGACGTGGATAGGCTTTTTTCCATTGAGAGTAGGGGAGATTCAAACAAAAGGACTTGAGTTGAGGGTTAGGGGGCAAATATTTAGGGGTAACACGAGGGGGAACTTCTTTACTCGGAGAGAGTTAGCAGTGTGGAACGAGCTTTCAGAAGGACTGGTAGTGGCAGGTTCTATATTGTCATTTAAAAAAATGCATGGGCATATGGACAGGAAATGAATGGAGGGTAATGGGCCGATTGAGGTCCGTTGGACTAGATGAGAGTGAGTGTTCGGCACGGACAGGAAGGACCGAGATGGCGTGTTTCCGTGCTGTAATTTTTTTTTTATGTTGAGGAAGATCACTGAGTTTTCTCTGGCCCTGTGGTGATTTAATATATTCACCACACCTGGAGTGGAGACATTTCCCATCATTTCAGGTCCTTTCAGGGGTATCACAGACTAGTAGATTCTGGTAATTCTGTGTCGTTAACACTGACGAATTATAAAACTCTGTGCCATAATAATATACATGTTTTATGTCAGTAACCGTTTGTAAATGCACAGGTTTTGTCATTATCAACATATAAAATTACTCTTTGTGCAATTGTGAAAATAAAAGGACAGGATTTGCATTACTGGCAGACTCCCTCAGGGAGAAGTAATACAAAGGGATAATACACCAACCATGTCTGACCAGAGAAGGCAGGGACAGCATTATAACAACAGAGATAGGACACGATTTCCCAAAGACTGCGCGAATGTAGTGAAGAAGGAAGGTTTTCTTAACAAAAAGTACACTTACAGAACTCAATTAAAACCAATAAGGAGGGGGAAATGAAATGATGGTAAACTAAACAATTACATTAAAACGATACTAATCAGCCCGAAATTGGGGAGGAGAGCGGCAGAGCTTTCAAGAATCAGTGGATTCTGGAATGGTTCTGTGTGCTTAGAGAAAATGCCATTCCGGTCTTTAAGTAGCCTGCAGAAGGAAGGCGGAATAGCCTGACAGCAGTGGTTCTGCAGATTTTAGAGTACACTATTAAGGATGAGGGTTCAGGGTACTTGGAAGCACATGATAAAATTGGGCACTACACCAGATATGCATTTATAATGGGCTGCCCAGTCGGATACAGAGCGATTTAAACGATATTCCGAAAGAAGGATCTTAAATGAGTTACCGAGGATTTTAAGAGTCGATAATTCGAGGACTACGCCTTATCAATTGCAGGGTGATCGACACCCGGAGAGGTATAATAAGGTCATGCTAGACATGCTCAGAACCCTGAAGATCAGCAAAAAAGAACAAGTGGAGTGGATATATTGGACATTTAATCTGCTGCTACAACGGCGCGCAAATTTAAGCTACAGGGTACACGCCATATTATTTGATCTTTGAGCGCGAGGCAAGGTCCCCCATCGACCTTCGTTTTCCAAATGGCAAGGAAGACTTACCACTGAAGACTTATCTGGTATATGTCTGATATGAGAAGGAAGCTGAAAAAAAATGCTTATAAATTAATTGAGGTCGTGGCTGCCAAACAGAATCAAGGAAATAGGAGGAGGTACGAGCAAAAAAGGATGTGAAAGGGACTGTCAGGATTCGCTATTGAAACCACCTTCTATCTCTGGGACAAGAGGTGCTTGTTGACCTGGAGTCGGGCCTGGACCCTAAATCTAATAAAAGCACTCTGAGGCAACGTGAGGGGTTGGGGTTTGTAGTCGGGATGGGGTGTGCTGAACGCCCAGCAACAGGAATAATTAAACCAGCGCACGATTATTGGATACGGACTCGGAAGATGAGGAAATGGTTATGTGGCATATATCGCATTTCGTCATTGAGAAAACGTTCCCATCTTTTCTCACGCTTAAAGCAGATGAAACGGGATGAGGGGGGAATTAGAAGTGCCCAGGCAGATTTTAGCTGGACTATAAAGAGGGTGAAGCGGAGATCCGCCAATGGGCAGAGGGACTCCAGTTGCAGTTCTGATACACCAGGGGAGTCCTCGCAAAATTGCTGAAGTAGTGTCGGAAACTGAAAGACGTTGGAATAAGGAGGACTGAAACAAATCAGGAGTCCGCACAGATCGGCTGCTCTATGTAGTATTCAGAAATATACCTGACATAATCACTATATATACCTGAAATATAATCACTATGGACTAGCTATTTACTATACTATGTAATCACTCCTATGTACTGAATATTACTATGTATTATTTTACAAGACACATTTTACTATGTATTGTTTTACTAGTTACCTTGTATTCTCTTAGCTACATGCTGTGGCAGTTAAAGAACATCTGTTTATCATCAGCAGCACTAATTAGCTGAAATGTACTCCATATGTTATACAATAGAATGGCTTATGAAGAGATAACGGTGACAGACAGGATGGTATGAACAGGAAATGTAATGTGAGGGAGGTTAAGGGAGGCTGACTAAGAAACAACCGTGGCCAGGAATGAGGCCCAAGAAATACTGGTGGCGCACCGAGATCTAGGCAAGAGCGATTGATTAGTTAATGAATAGATGATATGCAACGAAAAATTGATTGGGTATGCTGATAAAACCGAAAATGTAACTGAGATAAGAAATTACTATAAAGAATGCTGTACACCGGAACTCGGTGGGCTTTCGGTGACAAGTTCATTGATTGCCTCAGCCTTTGTTTGCAAATAAAGGTTTAAACTTCTCGAATAATTCTCTGCGTCAGGGAAACAGTGTTACGACTATCCCCTAATGAGATACTTCATTACCTTTTACAAATGGAGTGGAGGTGCTGACATCACGAAATTCCTTTCAAAGCGGTTTTATTAATAGGAGGTGTCAAATTATATCAAGGTCATGAAGACATGACGATTTTTTTGGGTGGGTGGATGTTTTTCTCCCCGGTTCATATTTCTACTGTCGTGTTGTATGTCTTTCATTTGGTAGGTCTGTGAGAGCTGTTAGTTTTCAGCTTGTTCCGTTTTCAGCTTCTTTCGGTTATTGTTGAAGATAAAAGATGTGGAAAATGTGTGTCATCTGATTAGAATGGTCGAATTTCAGGGAGGTTTCTCTGTTGAGGGACACTGAGGTTGGGCCTGGGGCTTTTGTTCGATAGGGATGAAGAGGTAAGACGCCGGAGAGAAGCGATTGTAAGATTCGTCCCGGAGTGAGCCCGATATTCGATAATGATGGGTAAGATCAAATGACGATCGGTGACTTGTAGAAGCCGTGAGCTCGAAATTGTGCACATTAGATTGTTAAAAATGGACCTTTTCTTATTCTTTTTTTTTTGTTCTTCTCTTTACTAACCCTTCGGTGAAATTAAGAACTGTAGAGATAAAATCTTTTAATCGCTTGTGATGTACTGTCTGTTACTTCGCGGCAGTAATTATAACAGGATAGGTGCACAGAATTCACACAAACAGCGGATTTAGCGTGGGATATCGCCTCAATGTCAAAAGTTTGGCGGGGCCGGTGTTATCTTTCCTAGATTTAGGCAGCCAAGAAAACCAGGCTCTTTGACGACGATTGATAGGCACTGATTGCTCTAACAGAGCGCATACGATGAGGGAACTCCTCAGAGGCAGTGATCATAAAATGATAGGACAGCATCCTGCGGTTTGAGTGGTAGGACCTAAAATTAGATGTGACGGTAATTACAGAGGAATCTGAGAGGATCCGGTAAGAGTTGACTGGAAGGGACAGTAGATGGATACTGGCAGACCAGCAACGTCTGGGGTTTCAGACAGCTGTAGGATCCAGTCACCTTCTAGCAGTAATATTCCACAGGGATAATATACCAAGCATGTGTGATGAGAGAAGGGAAAGACAGCATAATAACAATGTACATGGGATGCAATAGCTCAATATTGTGCAAATATAGAGGTGTAGGATTTAAAACAAAAAAAGAAGACAATTAAAATCAGTAAGGAGGAGAGATAAAATGCAGCATAATTTTTTTTACTCCTCACGTATGTGAACGATGTAAGAAATAATGGCAATTCAATTGAATTCAAAATGTGCCTCGGCTTCAAGAGAAAATATCTTAAGGGGAATCCTACTGATTTACAATGAGGGTGGTTGAGCGGACCGTGGAAATGATGTATTTGGTCAGTTTTAGAGGGCTTGCTAAAGGCAATAGTGAGTGATAGGAAGCATTTCTGCTTGTAGTGAAGAGGGATTGAGGAAAAGTTGTACTGATTTAAGCACATTATGAATGTAATTCCGAAATCATTATCAGAAAATAACAATAACACTGAAGAACACATAAAATATCTGAAGCAGATAGAAGAGGTACAGGACCAACTTGCCCATTCAGAGAGAAATAACATGGGCTTTTGAAATAGGAGATGACGTTAGTGATTGATGCAATGACACACCTCCGTATGTTAAGTACGATGATAGGCCTCGTTCCAAACATCTCCTGCCAGCAACAAAAGCGAAAAAAATACAGTACTGCTGCTACCCCTTCCCCTTTTGCGACCAGAGAGAAATGGCAATGTAAGGAAACGGAGCAGGACACTGAAACAAAAATATAACATGCACTGCTTCCTTCGTGCTTCAGCATCTGGAGATATTTCTCAGGGTATTGGGACATTACTGACCGCGGAGATCATAGTGAGCTGTTACAGGTAAATGATTACCGGAGATCAGTACACAATCGAGGTACTAGAGTGGAAAGGAAATTCATTAGACTGTGTTTGCATGTGAAGATATCTTAAAACCATAACAATTAACCGCATTTTAACGCCTCAGAATTCCATTCTTAGCACTCAACTTTGCCGGAAATACAAGGATCGGGAGGAATTTTTAAGCAATAAAGAGTCCAGTAAGTTACATTTGGGTATTAACAGAGGATACCGCTAGACGTGCTAACAAAATGTAGCCAAATAAGCTGCAAACAGCCAACTACATTAATGTCAGAACACTGTAATAGCAGAGCCGAGACATCGTCGTAAGCAGTACTAGAGATTATACCTTCCTTACGGAATATCACCAGCGTCGGTCCTCCAGGCAGACTTCCCTTGATCTACTACCTCATCTGCCTTCTGTTAATAAGCTAATTCTGTGTCCACGCAACCAGATTTCCCTACATGCAATGCCCTCTGTTTTTCTGAAGGTGCGTACCATGCATAAACTGGTCAAACAACTTAGAAAATTAATGCACCCCTCGTAGACTGTTTTGACTTCATCTGTATATATTTTATCACTTTTTCAAAGAATTCAGTCGATCATAAGGGACGACCTGACCCCACAATAGCATGCTGACTATCAACAACCAGAATACGTGTCTTCAGGTACTCATAATTCCCGTTTCTCAATATCCTCTCCAATAGCTTGCCAACTACTGGCGGAAAACCCCTAGCCTGTAAATCTCAGGACTTTCCCTATTGCATTTATTGAACAAAGAAAGACATTTGCCATCCACCAATCATCTGGTACTCCTCCTGTGGCAGTGAAGACGCAATATAATTTCCAAAATCACAGTAAAATCTTCGCCCGCTTTCTGTAATTACACGTATATCCGTTCTAACAAAGGGGAATGATTGATTTTAATGTTTTACAAGTTTGCAGCGCATAAATCCTAGAAGGGTATGTCCCAGCATATCCGCCTTTTTAAGCTATACCCACATTCAGATAGTGGTGGTGGAACTGGACTATCTGACGGTGGTGTCTGAAAAGAGGAAATTTTCCAAGTTGCAAGCCATCTTGGAGAAGGACTCCCACCCACTCAATAATGTACTGGTTAGGCACAGGAATACATTCAGCCAGAGTCTCATTCCACCGAGATGCAAAACTCACTGTCATAGGAATTAATCCCTGCCTGTGGACATCAAACTTTGCACCTCCTTCCTCGGAGTGTCAGACACCCTGAGTCAATAGGCTGGTCCTGGACTTATTCCCACTAGGCATAATTTGCATATTATTATTTAATTTTTTATGGTTTTATATTGCTATATTTCCACTGTATTCTTGGTTGGTGCGACAGTAACGAAACCCAATTTCCCTCGGATCAATAAGGTATCTATCTGTCATTCATCAAAGTCCCGCTCACTGGTGAATACCGAAGCAAAGTATCATTAAGGACCTTCACTGACTCCTTGCACTCTAGACACATGCATCCACTTTTATCCCTGATCTGTCCCATCCTCTCCCTCGTCATCATCCTGCTCTTCACTTACCTGCGACTCTCCAAGGTCTTCCCATTTACCCTTCTAACAGTTCTAAGTCCATTGTTAATCGCCTTCCTGGTTAGATTATGACTTTCCATAGCCCTAACTGATCTTTTCTTCCTGAACATTAAGTTTCTTACTTTATTCTTCTTGACGAGGTTTTTCATATCCCTTGTCAACCATGGTTACTTTACACTTCCTTCTGTTCCTTGCCTCAATGAGACAAGTCTATACTGAACTCCAGTCAAGTGTTCCATTAAGAATTAACTGTTGCGCATTTCAAGGAGCACACCATTTCCCAAATTCGGCTCCCAGGTTCCTACCTAATAGCAACAATTAAATACAATCCATACTGTCTGCTCCTATCCCGGTGTAAGGGCATAGATAGATAGATAGATAGATAGATACTTTATTCATCCCCATGGGGAAATTCAACATTTTTTTCCAATGTCCCATACACTTGTTGTAGCAAAAACTCATTACATACAATACTTAACTCAGTAATAATATGATATGCATCTAAATCACTATCTCAAAAAGCATTAATAATAGCTTTAAAAAAAGTTCTTAAGTCCTGGCAGTTGAATTGTAAAGCCTAATGGCATTGGAGAGTATTGACCTCTTCATCCTGTCTGAGGAGCATTGCATCGACAGTAACCTGTCGCTGAAACTGCTTCTCTGTCTCTGGATGGTGCTATGTAGAGGATGTTCAGGGTTTTCCATAATTGACCGTAGCCTACTCAGCGCCCTTCGCTCAGCTACCGATGTTAAACTCTCCAGTACTTTGCCCACGACAGAGCCCGCCTTCCTTACCAGCTTATTAAGACGTGAGGCGTCCTTCTTCTTAATGCTTCCTCCCCAACACGCCACCACAAAGAAGAGGGCGCTCTCAACAACTGACCTATAGAACATCTTCAGCATCTCACTGCAGACATTGAATGACGCCAACCTTCTAAGGAAGTACAGTCGACTCTGTGCCTTCCTGCACAAGGCATCTGTGTTGGCAGTCCATTCTAGCTTCTCGTCTAACTGTACTCCCAGATACTTGTAGGTCTTAACCTGCTCCACACATTCTCCATTAATGATCACTGGCTCCATATGAGGCCTAGATCTCCTAAAGTCCACCACCATCTCCTTGGTCTTGGTGACATTGAGACGCAGGTAGTTTGAGTTTGAGCAGGCATAGTAAATGTCGAATAGTTGGCACGCGAAGAAATCTGTGTCATTTCTGGTACCAGATCCTGGATGGACTGTTATTGATTCCGCCTGCCCCATTATTGAGTAATTAGGTCATATCTGAAAGTTTTTGCACGATGAAGTGCCAATGCATATTAGTGAAGTTAAAGTTGCCTGTGACGTCCACCCTGTTAATATGGCACCTGTCCAAAATCTATCTCCCGATCAGTTCCTACCTTTCTCCGTACCTTTTTCTTTGGTGATAGGCTGCGGTGTGTGTGATCTCTCCACAATACTCTGAAATGAGTGATTTCTCCCTTCTCACCGTATTTTGCCTTTCCGCAGCTGTGATAACATCACACTCTCCCTGCTTCAATAACACTTCCATTGCTCTCATTTACCCGACTCTGTTCATGTTGAAACATCTGAATCCCGGAATGTCTAGAAGCTATTCCTGCCCTTGTGATTGTCAAGTCTCTGCGATAGTTTGGAGTAATTCAACATATGTAACAATCCCGCCAGCCCATTGAACTTCAGCCCAGTTTCCTACCTTGACTGTATGAAATATGCAATCCTCCGTGGTCTTTGCAATTTCGTGTTGACTAGCCAAATGATAGTTTGAATTTATGAAAAAATACTCATTTTTAAACTGTTTTATTCGAAAACTCCGCTGAATTACAATTGGACGTGGGCGTTATCTGCACAAATGGCGATTTAATGTAAACACATACTTCAGTCCATTCTTCAGCTGCTCTCTGAACTTCCGCTGTGTCAGTGTATAGATACATGTGTTGGTGCACACACTGAGAATTAGCAGCATGAACCCAAATTGCTGTAGTATATATACCGGGGAACTGAAATATCTGTCCTCGTAAAAATAGTTTTGTGCTTGCCATTTCAGGGAACGAGCTACATAGGGCATCCAAAATAAGATGAAATTAGTTGAAATTGTAATCAATAAAATCATCGATTTTCTCCGGTTTTCCATTTCTGTATCTTTCTGTTTATCGCTGCTGTTCCGAAGCCCTCTGCGGACTCTATTGGCCGCGATGATATGTCTTACAGTTAACCCATTGAACACGAGCATTAAGCCAATTGGTAGCAATGGTGTTACAATGCTATCCAGTAATTCGAATACTTTCCAGACGTGTAAAGTAGCGTATTCATATGTGAAAGAGCAACGCCACGGAATGTTGTCAATAATGACGTAAGGTTCAATGGCAAAGTAAAACGGGACACTTTTGCCGCAGCTCACTATAACCACGGTAACCATAACCACCGTTGCTGTTCTCTCAGTGCAGTATCGTTCCCACAGCTTTCGACAACATATTGCGATGCAAAGATCGAAGGTAAAGCTGACCGTAAACCAAACAGAACAGTCCATTGCTATAATCCTAAATACAAGTGTCAGGGCGCACACAGGAGTGATGAGCAGGTATCTGGTGTACATGTAGATATAGTTGGTCTGTTCTATTAACGCAGCAACTATAACCACCGTCAGATCCGCTGTTGCCATTCCAACCAGGTAGGGAGTGATGCATTTGGAGAGTCCGCACTTTCCCCGAGATAGAATCACAATCGCCGTTAAATTAACTGGAAGAAATTAGGAGAGTAAACAAAAAAAAATATTGTTAGGTGCATCTGTCTGAATGCTAACCATTCTTCTGATGCTATACAGGACATTTTTTTTGGAAATCCAGTGTGTGTGGACTCCGTCGGTGCAATCCGGCTGTAGGATAATAATGGACTGGGGTGGCTGTGGGTTGGCGACCTTCCGACAGTTTAGAGCCAGGCATCTGATTACCACAATTCACATACCGGTGAACAGTCAATCGCTGCATAAACAACACCTCTATTATTACAGGTGAAACGGTTAACGGGTTTATTTGTAGTGAAATTAAAGAGATTTAAAGTATAAATTACAATTTACTGACTTGTTACAGAACAGACCTGCGTGTCGGAAATAGACCGGTCGGTCATTTGAAAAAGCTGCCATGCTGTTGTTGTAAGGTCGAAGTGTCTGTATTGATGGAGACTCCGACCTAGAAACCCATAGACCAGTATCGCGTCAGAAAGCCGAGCCAGGTGAAACTATGAAACTGTGTCAATATCGATACCAACGTAATTGACAAGACAAAAACACATCGATTCACATACGAAAAATGAAAATTAATCCATGAGATACTTGAACACTCTATTCTTGTAACACTTTTCAAATGAGGGTAGAATCTGTACTGAGTAAAACTCCGAACAGCGCAGGGGATCAGCATCGTGCAGATCATGCATATAGAGACCAGCTCCAGTATCTTACCAGGGATACCGATCGCTACAACTGCAGGATAGAAAATGGCCGCGATGTAGTAAATTGCTGGATATCCCATATTCTGTCAGAAGCAGCGTTCAGTTGTACGGAGCGTTCCAGCTGCTCTGATGGACCGGTGATCGACTTTACAGAGTTGTAAGCAAGTGCGAGTAATTCCACAGAGGCAATTAGCGTGGTTGTCGCATCAGTCACATTAGGGACAGCCAGCTACACAAACACTTACATTAAAACGTTTTTCTCACTCTGTCTGTGCCAGGAATTTGTCTCCTCAAGGGATGTTATAAGTTAAAACAAAAGATAATGTGAACATTGCCAGTTTAATTTCTAGAACACCCGGCGTCTGCTGCTGAAATGGAATATTTTCTGATTACTGTTCTTTCAGAATCAGAATCAATTTTATTACCATCGGCATGTGTCGCGAAACTTGTAAACTTAGAAACAGCAGCTCAATGCAACACATAAAAATGTAATAATAGTGATAAAATTAATAAATAAGTAAGAGTATACGCATATTGAAAAGATAAATATTCGTTCAAAAACAGAAATCAGACATATTGAAAAGTGAGGTAGTGTTCACGTGTTCGATGCCCATTTCGGAATCCATTGGCAGGGGGGAGAAGAAGCTGCTCCTGAATCGCTGACTGTGTGCCTTGAGGCTGCTGTGTCTCACAAAGGCAGCGTCCATTATTAAGGACCTCCGGCACCCAGGGCATGCCCTTTTCTCACTGTTACCATCAAGTAGGAGATACAGAAGGCTGAAAGCACGCAGTTTGAGATTCAGGAACAGCATCTTTTCCTCTGCCATCCGATTCTTAAGTGGACACTAAAGTTTTAGACACCACCTCACTTTTTTTGATATACATTATTATTGGATTTGCACATTCTTTCTATAATCTATTCAATATACGTAATTGATTTACTTGTTTGTTTATTATGTTTTATTTTAGTTATTATGCTTTTATCTCTTTCTGCTCGATCATGTATTACATTGAACTGATGCTGCTAAGTTTAAAAAAAAATCACGTCACATGCCGGTAACTTTAAACCTGATTCTGATCCTGTTTCTGATTCTGATTCTGATTCTGATTCCAATCTGAGAATGAGAAAATATGAGAAAATGAGCATACCCTGGCTGCTTAGTAATGGACGCTGCAGTTTTGACAAATCGCTCCTTGATGATGTCCTGGGTACTGGAATCGTACCCAAGATGGAACCGAATAAAGTTACAACCCTCTGCAGCTCTTTCGGTCTTGTTCTGTAGCACCCCACTCCCCCCCCCATACCATTCAGTGACGAAGCCTGTCAGAATGCTCTCCGATGTACATCTATAGACGTTTTAGTGTGTCTCTGTTGACATGCCAAATCTCTTCAAACTCCAGATGAAATATAGTCGCTCTCCTGCCGGCGTCATAACTGCATCGACATGTTGGGACCAGGTTAGGTCTTCTGAGATCTTAACACTCAGTAACTTGAAACTGCTCACTCTCTCCACTTCTGATCCCTCTATAAGGGTTGGTATATGTTCCTCCGCCTTACCCTTCCAGAAATCCACACTCGGCTCTTTCGTCTCACTGAAGTTGCCTACCAGGATGTTGCTGTGACACTACTCCACTAGTTGACATATCTCCGTTCTGTACGTCCTCTAGTCTTCGCATGAATTACTACCAACAATAGACTACCATCTTACAGTCTGTGACACGAAAAACGGATTAAATTCCATAAAAAGCAATACCTTACATTCGCACTGAAATTATGTGCTGAAAATCCAAAGTGTTGCTTATGTCCCCATGAAACTCTGATGGGTCACCACATCTTGTTTTTGATTCTTCAGGTGAAAATTATATGTTCTCTTCCAATTTTCCATTCAGACACATCAAATTCAAACATCTGAGATTGGTGTAAGGTCCGTTGTTGTTTATCATCCATGTGGTAATATATTGCCCAGACACTAAGATTGTATGGGTATTTTTTTTTTGTATACATGTACGTACAGTCACATACAATGTACAGTCAGATACACAATCAGATCAATGTGTATTGGTATATCTGGTGGCCTGGTGAAGTAAGCTTCCCGGAGCCTGGTGGTCCTGGTCTTCATGCTGCTCTACCGCCAGACGGAGGCATCTGTAACAGTTTATGGTTGGTGTGGCTGGAGTCCCTGATGATCTTCCGGGCCCTTTTTACGCACATGCATTACATGTCCTGCGGAGAGGAAGGTTCACGTTAACAGATGCGCTGGGCTGTCGGCACCGCTCTCTGCAGTGCTCTGCGACTGAGGGTCGTACAGTTCACTTACCAGGCGATGACTCAGCCAGTCAGCATGCTGTCGATACTGCCCTTGTAGAAAGTCCTGAGGATTTGGCGACTCATACCAAACCGCTTCTGCCGTCTGTGGAACAGGCACTGTTGTCCGTTTTTCACCAGACAGCCAGTTTGTACAGTCTCGGTCAGATCCTCGATGATGTGGAAACTGGGGAACTTGAAGCTTATCATCGTCTCAACTGCAGTCCCATTGATGTCAATAGGGGCTAGTCTGTATCTGTTCCTCCGGTAATCTCCGATCAGCTTCTTCGTTTTTTCAACGATGAAGGAGATGTTGTTTTTTGTGTACCACTATCTCAAAGCTTTGATTTCTCGTCTGTAGGCTATCCCATCATAGTTGGATACAAAGCCTATCAATGTCGAGTCATCTGCAAACTTTATCAGCTGGCAGGAGCAGTAACACTATCAACTCTTCAAATCTCTGGTGAGACTGCACTTAGAATATAGTGTTCAATTCTGGTCACCTCATTATAGGAAGGATGTGGAAGCTATGGAGAAGGTTCAGAGGAGATTTCCCAAGTTTTTGCCTGGATTGGTGAACAAGTCATATGAAGCAAGTTTAGCAGAGCTGGGACTTTTCACTTTGGAGCGTAGACGAATGAAAGGGAATTGATAGAGGTCTACAAGATTATGAGAGGCATAGATCAGGTGGATATTCAGTACCTGTTTCCCAGGGCACCAACAGCAAACACCAAAGGGCTTATGTACAAACTTAAGGGAGGGAAAATTTAGGGGACACATCAGGGGTAAGATTTTTACACAGAGGGTTGTGAGTGCCTGGAATGACTTGCCAGGGTGGGTGGTGGAGGCTAAAACATTAGGGCTATTTAAGAGCCTCTTGGACAGGCACATGGATGAAAGAAAAATAGAGGATTATTGGGTGGTGTGGATTTAGTACTTCTTTTTTAAGGATTATATGGGTCGGCACAACATGGAGGGCAGAAGGGCCTGTACTGTGCTGTAGTGTTCTATGGATTTATGGATCGTGGGTCTATCTGTTGTAGAGCAGGAGAGGGACCGCGGTGAGTGAACCCATCCCTTCCAACTGCCGGGATCGGACATGAAGTCTAAAATACAGCTGGGCAAGGCGGAGTGCCAGCAGAGGTCTCTAAACTTCTTGTCGAGACAGAGCGGAATGATGATGTTGTATGGTGAAATGCAGTCCAATAACAGTTTTCTATCGTATGCATCCCTCTTCTCAGCTGAGTGCCGTGCTATCGGTTTGCAAAGGCTGTTTATCAGTTGGCTAATTGTGGGTTGTCCAGTGTGCGCGGTAACATGCTGAAGATGTAGGCCTCGACCAGCCTCTCAAAACATTTGTTTATGATTGAGGTGAATGAGACAGGACGCCACTCGTTTAGACATGCTTCTTTGTTTTTCTTGGTACGGAGATAATGGTGGATGTTTTGAAGCAGGAGGGCACTACACAGTGGGAGAGGGTAAGAATAAAAATTCCTGTGAGCGCACCAGCCAGCTGTGTCGCGTACAATTTGAGTGCTCGCCCTGGGTGCTACACGTTCATTGGCAAATGCAAGTGCATCGGATTTAGTGGGTGACTGGGAAGCGCTGGCGTTCCACAACACGCTACCCAAGTCTACTTTGGGCCTCACCGATGTGTAGTCTGCTGCACCGGGAGAACCGGATATAACCGCCTGACCTGGAAGGACCAATTTCCACGAAGGATGAGTGCAGACGGAGGTGTGGAACTTGTTACGCTTTCAGCATGAAGTGCCAGGAAGTAGATCAGTAGGAAGCGATAGGGGACAAGCGATTGATGTGTAAAGTGATACGTGCAGAAAGCGAAGAGGTCTTTTTTTCCCCCTCAGCAGTGACGAGGGCGAATGGTTTGAGAACAAATACTCCAGAAAGTGAGACATAGATATCGATAAATCCTAAACTTTTCTGTGTGACGTTTTTGTTCAGTCAAGCAAAGGCCGGGCAAATGTTGTAGTAAAATTAAAACATTGGAACACGGAAAATAACGGTGATTGCTATCCGGTGTAAATCAAAATGCAGGAACCCTCGCCACTCTTCCAGCGTCTGAGGGTGAGAGATGCCAATAGTGATTATTTTTTTCTTCGCAACATGCACGATAACAGAAGAGTAGCCCAAAGAATGAATGAATGGCAGTAAAAATGTTAGGCCACCGATCTCCCTCCTCCCAGGTCGCTAGCGCAAGCAGCAACAAGGCCACGGCCCTCCCACTTACTTCTGCTAAAAAAAAAAAGAGAGAGAAAGAGCGCGTGATTCTCATAGTACAGCGCCCCCGTCAGCTGTTCCGCTGTTTCCGATGTTCCGTTTTCTCCCGTGACACCTCAGTTGGCGGTGCCAGAAGATAATCGCCTCTTTCACGAGGCCACGAAGCCTCCGAACCCCAGAGGCGAGTTCGTCTTCTAGCCCGCCTCCTTGAGATTTCGACAAGCGACTTTATGTGATCCCCCTGGTGCGTGAAACACCACCGGAAAGAATCGAAGTTTGAGTAAAACGCCAGGTCAGGGTCTTCGATAAAACCCCTTTCACCATGAAAAGGGAAACGGCGCAGTGAGCTGTTTCCGTAGATGAGCTAGAAGAAGTCGCTGTTACATGCCATCGTCGCCCAGCCCACCGAGCTACGAGTTTGTCTAACTCAGCCGCCATCCGGCTGCTTCCAATGATGTTTTATGTGAGTCTTCAAACTGTTTTCTCTCCATGATGTTCTTTTCCGCTTCTTTAAATATAAACATCTAGAGAGGTGCTGAAACGTAAGATCCGGCTTCCCATGGTAAATATTCAGTCAATCCTTTCCAGACGTATATACTAACTGAGTGCACTGTTGTCCCTAAAGAACATCTGTCCAGATGGCGAATAACAAATAACATTAAGGCACGTTCTGCCGCTTGTGAACATATTGATTTAGGAAGGTTGACCGCACAACAGTATGCAACATGTTCTCCCTCTGCTGCCACTATCTTGCCTCTGTGAACAAAACAATTCTGAACCCACGCAGCCAAGTATCACTGAATCCCCTGCGTACTGACAGACTGTATGAAACCACACTGGGTAAACAGAGAGCGATCCATTACTGCAAGAAACAGAACAGTCCCTACAGTACAGGCACAACACTGGAAACACTGGTATTATCAATGCTTAACCCGACATACCAGCGTCCACATTGATAAGATTACTGATTGGCTAGTTCACTCAAAAAGGCAATGTTACAATCACAGCTATTTCGGTCCACGACTGAGCACACAAAGAGAATACCATTGCTTATTCAGAACCAACTCTCAGTATATTGGTAATATCATTCTACGTCCAGCCTAACGATGGACACCGCGAAAACTAGATACGACCATAAAGCAAAAAAAAAAGCACAACGATATCCCTCTTCATAAAATACTTCTCAGCACAATCACACTGTTAGTGATAATGCCCAGTAGTCACTGACCACACTGTCACTGAATATCGGAAGAAATTGGTCATGTCTTTATTTGTCAATGCCCGCTGTCTTGCAACAAATAAAAATACTGATAATGCACAACTTACAAGCTGCGAAATCCATCCCTCAAATTTGCAATCACTACTTAGCAGTCCGCACAGCGGGGGATGGCTGGCGTATCGTGGACATAATTTTCATACATTCTCTCGTTATGGACATGAACTTTCCGGCTATACAGCTCAGAGCGGAGAGATCTGCGGCCAATGTATCAACGAGTAATCAAAATAGCAGTGGAACTTAAAGGTATTAAACCTCAGCATTTGTTCTTATTTTCGTAATGAAATCAGGAGTGACTCGGCGTTTGAGGAGAAATATTCACTCCATTATTTTTTATCACCACATTGGGCGCATAATAATACATCGAGGCACCGACACATTTAGATTTGCGTATATCTAAATGAAAATCGGTGGAAATTTATTTGCAGGTCCTATTACATTCTTTTATTTAGTCAGTCTGCACGAAAATAAATCTGGACATTGTACAGTGGGTTCGCAGATAAAGAACCTCAATGAGCAAAATAAGTGCAGCTTGTGTTCAGTAGAGTCAAATAATGGAAACCACCGGGAAAAATTAAGAATGCCGAACCTTCATCACTTACACCTTTACACAACAGATATGATATTCTCTGATGTCTCAGAGCAGGAATAAAATAGTAAATATACTTGTTCAAATACACTGTGAACACGTAAACATATGTTTAAATTATTTAACTATTGAAGAAAGAAGTGCTGAATGTTGCGAATGTTGCGAATGTCCTTGAAACGTTCTGCATTATCACTCAAAGAGTTTAACTGCGCGTCCATGTAACGAGAGCATCTTGGACCTTGAGGTGGTGCACAGCAGGGGTGTTTCATAGGTTCCTGGCCTGAGTGAAAAGGGGATGAGTTATAGAGCACTCGTTACAACTCTTTTAAACTGCAGAAAGTTTGAAGTTAATAACTCATCTCCTTCTACGTTAGTCCACGAACTTATAAATCACCCCTGCTGTGGACCACTCTGGAGGTCCAAGACCCCGACTCCTACAAAGAAGGGATCCATATGCTCCACGACTGCTGGATTAAGTGTGTAAAATGTAGGAAAAATAATTGTGCTAGTTTTTCGAAAATTGACCTCTTCTACCTTGGGACACGAACGTATCAATCACCGCATGTATTCGGAAGAGTGCGTTTAACAGTCGACAATTAATGACGAGATCTGTTAATTCTGCTAAGAACACTCTGGCAGTATTGAGCTCAGTTCTGGTGCCCGTATTATAAGAGAGTCCCAATATAGGGCCGTCTACTTAGAGCAGCGATAAGGAGGAGTTTGTTTAACGAGACGGGAGTGAACCTGTGGTATTCATTGCCACAGGCGGCAGCGGAGGACAAGTTATTCAACATAGGATTTTAAAAAAAAAGAAACTTGGTAGGCTCGTGATTATTCGGGACATCAAAGATTACAGGGAAAAGGTAGCAGAATGCTCTGGGTGTATAACTCGCTGCCCGGAGTGCTTTTCGGGTCTGATACATTAATTACATTTCAGCGAATCTGACATAGTCGCATTAATGAAATGAAAGGAAGTTGTTGGGTTGATTATGGAGTAGGTTAAGAGTTCCGCAGAGTTTTGTGACCTGCTGCTGTTCCATAGTATGTTTTCTAGAATTCAACGACGGACCTGAGTGGCTGCTGCACCAGTATCACTCCAGCATTCTCCACAGGCTTTCTCACCTGCCACGCTCACAGATTCATCATCAAGCGGTTAATTGCTTCTGACTCCAGACTTCAAAAGATATTTTTCATTGAAATTTTCATATCAACACTGATAACGCTAAGAAAGTGAAAACATACAGACTGTTGAATTTGGTTGGACATATTTGTGAAGATGCATCATAGAAAAAACGGGTGATGGAGATAATTTGAAGCAAATGAAGAGGTGTTTAGACATTTCGATATAACTATCTATCTATCTATCTATCTATCTATCTATCTATCTATCTATCTAACTATCTATCTATCTATCTATCCGTCTGTCTATCTATCTATCTATCTATCTATCTGTCTATCTATCCATCTATCTATCCGTCTGTCTATCTATTTGTCTATGCATCTATCAGCAATATAACAATCTATTTATTTCTGCACTTGCGTTGAAGGTAATCTGAACTCCTCCCCCCCCCCCCCACACACACACACACCAACCTTCACTGAAGTAACAGTGGTGATGGTTGCTTTGGAATGTTTGCAGATCCATAACTAGTAAACAAATGTTTACTTGCAATGATTGTGAAAATAGTGCACGGTAAAATGCCGGAAGAATATCAATGTTACTCTGTGTTAAGTCCTTCCTGGTATGTTCGTTATTTTATTTTTAATTACAAGACCTCACTGCTTACTTGTAGGTTGACAGTTATTGTGGATTACTTATTACTGCATTGTTAAGGAATTACCTTTCGGCATCAGGTCGACCATTTACAGATCATTTGTACTTTCCGTTTGGCGCCATGAATAAGAAACACTTTGTTAGATTTTGGAGGAGTTCTAATCCATATATGAATCTATATTTCGTGAGGACGCCGAGATGTACTGCCTTTTTACCCAGTTCCCTGGGCACAGTAATACATTGATGAACGAAAACACTACGCCGGGACTAGAACGTACCTATCTTCTTATTTTAGGAAGACGGAGAAACCCATGCGCGAGGACAGAATACATTGACTTCATTGATACACACGACACAACAACTGAGCAATGAAAAAATCAATGATAGAATAAAACCAAAATCTGGTATTTTAAATTCTGAATAGTACTGGAAAGTTACACCAGAAGCATTAGTGACGGGCTCAGGGCGACTGTTCTAGGATGCAGCAGATAGCAAGAAGGGAAAGCATGCAACTTCCATCCTGATCCATTCTGATATCACCGACACAGACTGCTACAAATAGAGTGCAGGAGATATTTCCCATGTAGTAAATCCCTGCCTGTCGTAGATTCCCTACGAAATTGTCATTAATTGTCAATGTCCTCCAAAGGGCTTTGTGCACTGTGATTAATTTGACGGGTTTCTATACAAAGAGGCAAACGCTGCGGCCTCAAATAGTCTGACTGCGTCCTTGGGCGCATCAATTAAAATTCACTGAACAACACGTGAGAAAAATATTTTATTAATATTATTATTCATTGCATCAAATAACAATGGTTTTTGTCCCCTAAAATATTACATTTTTTTTCTTTTATTATTGATTATAACATTTTAAAAGAAGATCTTTGAGATTTTATTTTGGCACGAAAATTCAGCTGTTTATTTTTTTAAACTTAATAGTTAGTCATTTTTATAACATGAACAATTAGCTCCATGTACCTGTCAGTTCTTACTGAAAATTCGACAGCACCCAATGTTCTTTGATATAGAAAGGGAAATTATTTGACAGGTACAATGAATGATATCTGTTCCTGAAGGTGGAAACCCACGTTTCCCTGAGCCATTAGTAATTTAATGAAGGTTGTAGTTGATGATATTTAGCATAATAAATATTTACCGTATTTGTTGGACCAGTAGGAGATCATTACAATCACGCCGACAATGACAGTAATTGTATTGAACGCAGGCGCACCACCTGGAATTTTTGCAGAGTTGGGTGAACAATACTTTATAACATATAACCATATAACAATTACAGCACAGAAACAGGCCATCTCGGCCCTTCTAGTCCGTGCTGAACGGTTACTCTCACATGTCCTACTAGCCCGCACTCAGCACATAACCCTCCATTCCTATTCTGTCCATATACCTATCCGATGTTAATTTAAATGACAATACCGAACCAGCCTCTACTACTTCTACTGGAAACTTGATCCACACAGCTACCACTCTCTGAGTAAAGAAATTCCCACACGTGTTACCCTTAAACTTTTGCTCCCTAACTCTCAATTCACGTCCCCTTGTTTGAATCTCCCCTACTCTCAATGGAAAAAAACCTATCCACGTCAACTCTATCAATCCCCTTCATAATTTTAAATACCTCTATCAAGTCTCCCCTCAACCTTCTGCGCTCCAAAGAATAAAAACCGAACTTGTTCAACTTTTCCCTGTAACTTACATGCTGAAACCCAGGTAACATTCTAGTAAATCTTCTCTGTACTCTCTCTATTTTGTTGACAACTTTCTTATAATTCGGTGAGCAGGACTGTACACAATATTCCAAATTTGGCCTCACCAATGTCTTGTACAATTTTAACATAATATCCCAAATCCTGTACTCGATGTTCTGATTAATAAAGGCCAGCATACCAAAAGCTTTCTTCACAACCCTATCCACATGAGATTCCACCTTCAGGGATCTATGCACCATTATTTCTAGATCACGTTGTTCAACTTAATTATTCAATGCCCTACCCTTTACCGTGTATGCTCGATTTAGATTATTCTTACCAAAATGTAACACCTCGCACTTATCAGCATTAAACTCCATCTGCCATCGTTCAGCCCACTCTTCTAACTGGCCTAAATCTCTGCATTCTTTGAAAACATACTTCATTATCCACAACGCCACCTGCCTTAGTATCATTTGCATGCTTACTAATCCAATTTACCACCCCATCATCTAGATCATTAATGGATATGACAAACAACATTGGACCCAATACAGATCCCTGAGGCACACCACTAGTAAACCTGAGTAACAATTATCCACCACTACTCTCTGGTATCGCCCATCCTGCCACTGTTGAATCCACTTTACTACTTCAATATTAATACCTAATGATTGAACATTCCTACTACTCTTCCGTGAGGAACATTGTCAAAGGCCTTACTGAAGTCCATATAGACAACATCCACTGCTTTACCCTCGTCAACTTTCCTCGTAACCCTTTCAAAAATTCAATAAAATTTGTCAAACATGACCTTTCACGCACAAATCTATTTTTTCTATTTCTGATCAGACCTTGCTATCCAGATACATATATATACCATCTCTAAGAATACTTCCCATTAATTTACGCACCACTGATGTCAAACTGACAGGCCTATAATTGTTAGGTTTACTCTTAGAAGCCTTTTTAAACAATGGAACCACGTGAGCAATACGCCAATCCTCCGGCACCATCCCCGTTTCTAATGAAGTTTGAAATATTTCTGTCAGAGCTCCTGCTATTTCTGTACTAATTTCCCTAGGGAAATCCTGTCACGACTCGGAAATTTATCCACTTTTATATTCCTTCAAAGCGCCAGTACTTCCTCCACTTTAATTGTTATAGTTTCCGTAACTTCCCTACTTGTTTCCCTTACCGTACACAATTCAATATCCTTCTCCTTAGTGAATATAGAAGAAAGTAAATTGTTCAAATTCTCCCCATCTTTTTCAGCTCCACGCATACCTCTCCACTCTGATTCTCTAAGAGATCAATTTTATCCTCACTATCCTTTTGCTATTGATTGTTTACAATTGTTTACAAGAAACCATTGTAAATTATTTTCACCTTACTTGCCAAAGCAACCTCACATTTTTTTTTAGCTGTTCTAATTTATTTCTTAAGATTCATTTTGCATGCTTTATATTCCTCCAGCACGTCATTTACTCCATGTTGCCAATATTTATTGTAGATCTGCCTCTTTTTCCGAACCAAGTTTTCAATATCCCTTGAAAACCAAACTTTCCTTTGATGAAAACCAAACTGTTATCCTTTCCTTGGGCCCTAACAGGAACATAAAGATTTTGTACCCTCATTTCACCTTTAAATGACCTCCATTTCTCTATTACATCCTTCCCATAAAACAAATTGTCCCAATCCACTCCTTCTAAATCCTTTCGCATCTCCTCAAAGGTAGCCTTTCTCCAATCAAATCTCTCTCGCAAATAAGTTTACCGTCCGACCCAAATCCCTCGGAATCCCAGTGAAGTACCGGAGTTTTCGTATTCAGATAGGAATCATTATTATTTTGCAGGTTCCAGTGCTTTGGATGTCACCCCAAAATTTGCCTGACCTTGGCTTGGCTGAACGATATTAGCACTCAGAACTCGTTGAGAATTTATTGATATCCATGTCGCATCTTTCAAAGATTTTACCCAAGTACCATCACCGCCCCCCCCCACCACCGTGTCACAACTGGGAAAAGGTTCTTCATATCGTTACCAACCACACAAGCATCTCGTCCTCCGTAAACCCCTCAGTTTCCACAGTTTCCAACAGGATCTTACGACGGTTCACATCCCTTTTCCTACCCCGACGGCCTTCTCCGCTATCTGCAGGTATCGTTTTATACATCAATCCCCTGTCCAGCGTCTGATCTCCATCATGACACTTATGCCTGCAAGCGTTACAACTGCTACACCAGCATCTATACCCCCTCCCTCACCAGCCAACATTTACGGAAATCTGTCCTTCCAGGTCAGCTGTTTATATCGGGTTCTGCCGGTTTGGCAGCTCCACATTGGTGAGACCCAATGTAGATGGGGTGCGGCTGTGTGGAACACCATCGTTTGCAGTCACCCTCTACAATCCACGGCCTTTGCATTAGCGAATGGACGCGTAAACATTTATCAGTATTCATATCCAAAAGGATATGCGGACGGTCTATAAGTATGGAATCCAGTGATTCCCAGGCTGGTCGGTAAATTGAGTTTCAGACTGCCTTGCAACCGGAGGCACAGATTCACGGTGGAGACTTGCTCTGTGACTCGCCTCTTAAAATATCCTACTTTCTGCCCTCGCAGTGCACGTAACAAGAGCAATGATAGAATATTGCCCATAGAACGGGGAAACGGGTTTTCAGCAATTCGCAGCATGATTAATACCATCCAGAAAAGGAACTCCAGTTTATCATATTTCATTCGGCACTGAGTACCACGTGCAGTAATCGTTCACGCAGCATCTCCAGCGTCTGGAGAAATGACCACAGTCGCAGGTAAACTTCGCCACCTCCGAATCCCCGTTCGAGTCAAACACATGTTTTGCCGAGAAATAACTCTTCGTACGTCACGGTGCTTCGGTGTACCTCTTTCCATTCGCTGCTTGAAAGGCTGAAATCGTACAGAAGTGAAGTTATTCGGTTCCATCTGAGGAGCAATGGGAGACAGATAATGAATGATACCTTGGTAACAACGCAGACATAGGAGAAGTAAACAAAACCAGTGCTGGCGTGGATGTATTAAGCAATTAATCAAATGTTACCATTACATGGAAGGATTCAAAGTGTTTGAGCAAGTCAAAGCAGAATCATTAGATGGGCATTGCTGTTGAAGGAAGAAATATTGGTAGAAAGGATAAAAGCACAACGTTAACGTCATCCAATAATCTGCTGTACCAAGGAAGTGAAAATGAGTCTCAAGTTATGACAGCAAATTGTTTCTATCGTCTGTTTGTATCAAAACAAAATAAATAAACAAACAAACAAACAAACAAATAAATAAATAAATAAAGTGTGGAAGATCAGATAAATTCATGACTGAGAGCAAAGACACAAATAGTTTCTAGATGGCTTCTCATCAGTACAGGGTGGTGAGAGAAGAACTGGGTGAGGCACATATATAGGTTATGAACATGGCCAGAAAATGTACAGAAGCATGCAAAGTTTGTTCAACATATCCGTTACTGTGAATAGCTGAGCGAGTAAAAGTTGAACTGATTTCCAAACAGCATAAAGTTAAAGATGAATTATTTATTTAATATTTACAGAAATAAAACTTCTTTTTGTTTAATTTCCATTCCTTTACTTTTTCAAAATAATGAAAAAGGAAAAGGCACCGAAACAAAACTTGGGCACCCTGCAAATAAGTACTTATTAACAACCCCCTTGGTAAGTATTGCAACTTCGATACGTTTTTTTGTAGCCAGCTAAGTGTCATTCAATTCTTGCTTGGGGGATTTTCGCTCATTCTTCCTTGAAAAAGGCTTCTACTTCTGTGAGTTCTTGAGCCGTCTTGCATGCACTGCTCTTCTGAGGTCTATCCACAGATTCTCGATAATGTTTAGGTCGGGGGACTGTGAGGGCCATGGCAAAACCTTCAGCTTGCACCTCTTGTGGTAGTCCATTGTGGATTTTGAGGTGTGTTTGGGATCACACTTAAAGATCACGCCAGTTGTAGAAGCCATCCTCTTTTCATCTTCAGTCTTTTTACAGACGGTGTGCTGTTTGTTTCCAGAATTTGCTGTTTTTTTATTTAATTCATTCTTCCCTCTACCAGTAAATGTTCCCCTTGCCACGGCCTGCAACAGAGGCCCAAAGCATGATCGGTCCACCCTCGTGCTTAACAGTTGGAGACGTGTTATTTTCATGAAGATCTGCGCCCTTCTTTCTCCAATATTCCTTTGCTCAATGCGGCCAAGAAGTTCTATTTTAACATCATTAGTGCACAGGACTTGTTTACAAGATGCATCAATCTTCTTTAGATGTTCCTTTGAACTTTATAAATAGAACCTCAAAGGATCAGTGCATGTAAGACGGCATTTGAAATTATAGGCAAACCAAGTCCATCAATGTACAGATAAAATGCCATATAAACCAACTGAAATTGGTGGAGTAAAACAGTAATGTTACAATAATGTTATCACGGTGCCAGATATATATGACGGCCCTGACTTGGGAGTCTTGAGGATGGAACAACTATTCCAAGAAGGTTGGGACAGGTTCAGTCAAAGTGGTGATTGTCACTTCCCTCATCCTGAGAAAAACGGCTGTTTTGGCAAAACAATCAAAGAGAATGCAAAGTATCAGACTGCTTGTCCTCCTCCCCTTTTCCGAAACAAAACTGGGTGAGGAAATGCGGACGCCTTCTGTCCAAAGGCAACTGATGGTCCGGATTGTACCCTCTAAATAAAGGAACATGGATTTAAAATAATTTAGATTTTCACTGGAAATAAAAGCAGATATGACCCTTGCGTTACAGGTTTCATTCAACCTGAAGACAATATTGTTTTTTTTTTAACCAGAGTAAGTTTGTTCCAGAGCCATTACGGCGGACGACTGTGCCGCCAGTGATATCGTTGCTTGGAAAGCACTCGGTGAAAAAGCTTAAAAAAAAACATCTCAACGGACACAGGTGATACGATCTGAGAAAGGACAATAGAGGACTGAAATTTATATTATACACAGTAATGAGGGAGAACATCCATATCCAATGCAGTAATACAGATGAATATCTGTGGGAATATGTTTTTACTCAGTTGCCACCAATCCCTCAATTGACTGCAGCCTGCACATGTGTTGTGTAGGAGGCAAGGGAGATAATCCATCACTGGACGGATCACACTGAACACACACGCTGGTAAGGCAAATGAAATATTCAGTTTCCCAGGGTTTTGGAATAAGTTTTGGAATTGGGGGACAAATGTTCAAATATATCCGTGGATAAGAATAGTAACGCATGCTGCTGTAATGCCAATTTAATGCACCCTCATAATTGATTGTTCAATGCATATCAACGGAAAAAATGGAAGGCAGAACTAATGGGAAAAAAAAATAATCGAGGACAATTCTTTCATGAAGTAGCAGAGAATGCGGTCAATATAAATTCGGTGAATTTAGTTCGCCGTCGTCGTCGTTAGGTCCAATCTGGAGTTTCCCGTTGACGGTCAATTTCCCTCCACGGCGCTCTGACATTTTGGGAAATCGTGTCAGTGACAGGTTACAGCAGTGGTTTGCCTTTGCCTTCTGTCGGGAGAGTTTGGAGAGATCACCACCTCTTGCAATTGTGACCAGGACGTCTAAGTGCCTTGTCGTGCTCTTAGCACTCCAAAACGCCTGCTGGCCTGCCTTCTTGACCGTTGGACCATTAATTGGTCTCTTCTGCTCAATCCGCCATGGCCAGAATTCAGACGCTGGGATAGGCAGTTCCCTCACCTCACCGAGGGTCGAAGACCCGTCGGCTACCCTCACCTGATTTGGCCCGTCTGCCGAGACGGTTTACCGGGGTGTGGTCTCGGCGCCTGGTACAGCTACTTGGAGCCACAGGTGAAAGATGAGCGCCCGGTGGGGACCAAAGGCGGTCAAGCTGCCCTGAAAAAGGAGTCCGCAATTCCACCACCCCCCCAAGGGAGGTGCTACGCCTCCCTAAACACCCCACACACCCCGAATGTAGTTAGTGAATGCTAATACTTTATATGGAATGTAATATATCAGTCGGGTTGCATAGGTGTCCTCTGCACAGACATCTGAATGAGTGGGTATAATGATCCCAAGATAAATATCTTTGGATGAAGAGGAGGCAGATATCGGCCAGAAGAAGCTACAGTCCAATAAAGGACAGAGGAAGCAAACAGATCGTCTTGGTTCTCCACCGATTTGCTGGTCTCTATACTTATTCATGCTCTGGGATAACGTAAATAGAACAATTTAAAATGGAGTGAAGAAGCTTCGTGTGATGACCTGCTAACCCATGAGCATTCTCATACAAGCAGCTAACTAATCAAAGCAACTGAAAGTGTTCACACGGAACTTCAGGTGATGACCTGCTAAATCTGAGACCTTTCTCGGAGGGATAGCTACTTACTATGTAAACTGCAGGACCTACAAACGAAACAACCTGTAATCTCGTTAGTCTCTAACTGGTGTCCTGTTCTAACTGGTCTGGACCAGTCAGAGTTAAAATAATCACAAGTAAGCAAGGCAGAGGTGGGCAGAGCCATGAAACGTTGTTGGGGTAGCCCTGTACAATGTTCAGTGAGGACGGGGCCCAGATAGATCAGGGGACGGGAAGCCAATGGGATGGAGACCCAACAGTTCAAATGATGGCAGACACTATAAGAGTCTGGATTATAAATACGCCGGGACGATATCACTTCAGCAACTAGAGAACAACCATCGCGTATAAGGAGGAGCCCATTGATAGGTGGATATCGGGAGCGCGAGGAATGTCCGGCCATTGTAGAGTGCTTTTCCCGGAAGGGGAATCTGTTGGGGTTTAGTTTTAATCCTTGTGTAACCCTACTGGACGCGACTTCGGACATCGACTAGTGCCCATTTTTCCATATCCCTGCCTTTAACCTGCTGATTAGTTTTGAGTCCACAGAAGTACATTAACCGCAATCCCATGCTTATCAGAAAATGTCTTACATTCCACCAACACCACATTTTCAGTTCTCTATTATGCATCAGTTTCTCCTTTTCTGAACCCACCCCGACTCCGCCAGTACTGTTGTTGCTGTCCATACTGCCCCGTGGGTGGGGATGTGGGGTCTGGACCTGTGCGTCCCTGCTTGTAGGACACTGTGTACTTAGTACAATGTAAAGAGTGACTGTCTGTGGTTCAGTGTAACAGTTGTATTGGAAACGTGTATCTGAATCTTCGGCTTATTGTGGCACTGAATGTATCTACTGTCTGTGTCTGTGGAAATGATCAGCTGCAGGTCTTTCAGTGTTCTGTAACACAGCTTCTCTCTCTCTCTCTCTCTCTCTCTCTCTCTCTCTCTCTCTCTCTCTCTCTCTCTCTCTCTCTCTCTCTCTCTCTCTCTCTCTCTCTCTCTCTCTCTCTCTCTGTCTGTCTCTCTATCTATCTCTCTCTCTCTCCCCAATAAGCCGATGATCTCTCATCGCTACGAGTCAACAATAGGTACATTATAATTTGTAATTGAAGAGCAGTAAAAATGATATTGAAAGTGAGCTTAAACACACTTTCTGTTCTGTACATGCTTATATTGGTGACGAAAATGAGAAGACAGTGAATGGGGAATCATCCCACTGTGATCTTCCCCCTCGCTCTTTCCATCTGCACCCTCTATCCACATCTCAGCCACGTACATACACCACCATCACTGAAATGATACAGTTGAATTCGTAACTACCACTTACACTCACAGTTCCTTCTACAGACGCTCGACCCCCTGCGTGAATAGAATTTACCACATATCCCCATGGCATATTTCACCTTTCACTCCAAACCTATGAACTATTGCTGTAGATTAACTCAGAGAATGGAGAAAGTCTCCAGGCATTCACACCGTCTGTAACGCTCACAGTTTTATATACAGGTGTACTTCTGTAAGATGTCCATTCATTTTCCTGCCCTCAGGGGTATAATTTCCTAACTTATTCAACCTGTTCCCTTAATTCTTGTCCTCAGTACACGAACTCTTCCTTTCAAATTATCGTTGCACACTTTGAAGTCATTGATTGACATTCCAACACAGTAGATAAGGGATCAGAACAGACCGCGAAATTCTATCTACAGACTCACTGACGTATTGTACAGCTTCGCCATACCGTTCCAACTCCTGCACTCAATGAACTGATTGTGAAGGCCAATGTAATTAGGGGTCAATAAGAGCCGATCTGCCAGTGACTCTTTACTACAAGTATTGACCTGTATTACCGGTATTTTTAAATACTGTACCGGGAATTCCACATATTCAATATCTGCTTCTTAACCTGTTGTATCTTTACTCAAAACGCAGACCACGTCACACTTGCCTTTATTAAATTTTTTTCTGCCATTTTTTCCACCCATTTCCCAGCCAGTGAACATCAAGCTACAAGCTACAAGTTCTTGTCTATAACAATGCTCTCAACCTAGAATTCTTCCACAATTCTTCGATTCAGTTTCCTACATCGACATTTAAATCACTAAAATACATGATAAGCAACAACGGACCCAACACCAATCCTGTAGTACACTTGTCTCAGTAAAAAAAAATCAACCAACCACTCTCTGCTAATCCAGAAACGAACGTTCAACAGTCTGCCCACAAACCGTAGGTAATGTCGTGTGGGTGAGAAACATTTTGTTATCAAAGTTCCCTGGATATTGTTGTCGATCTCTTTTAAATGCTTATAAGAACGTACTTACAGCGTGTTTTATTGTGATGCTTGTCAACAGTTGTTATTTGTGACATTCGTCATTCAGGTGACTTGAAATGACTAGAACAAGCAAAAGAAAAATAAAATGATCCGATCTCCCCGTTCAGTAAGGTATGCTCCATTTTACCTGCCGAGGTAGGCCCCGCCCCCAATGTCATAGGCAGATGTGCTCGGCTAAATGTCACAAAGTTAATCTGTTTGAAGTTGATTGTTGACGTTCATTGTTCAAGATGTAGCTTAAGTTAGAAAGAAAACTGATCAGAAAATGTCCCTTTTCAGCAGCTGAAGTCAGGTGTCTTGGAAATAAAATTGTTATTTTTCATATTATGTTTAGTTTTAACTTGAAATATCCCTGGAGGAGACAAGTTCATGGCACAGTGACAGTGTCAGAGAAAGAGAGAGAAACACATCTTTAATGTTTGTGTCTATGTGGTTGGTTGTCCCTGATGTGACGGACGTGATAACCACACTGACTGTCTCAGTGGAATTGTTTTCACTTGCATATAACTCTGTAAAACTGATCACCGGTCCATATCAGCAGTTGGGGTGTTCCGTACAGCTGAACGCTGTTTATGCTGGAATATGGGATATCCAGTGATTTACTTCATCGCGGTCATTTTCTATCCTGCACTTGTAGCGATAGGTGTCACTGGTAAGATACTGGAGCTGGTCACTCTATGTCTGGTGCCGTCGTCTTGTTTTTGTTCCGCTGCACAGTGTGGAATTTTACCCAACACAAATTCGACCCTCGACTGAAAAGTTTTTCTTTCCAGAAATGTCAGTTCAAGCATCTGATAGCTTTGTTTTCATTTTCCAGTTTTTTTGATGTGGTGTAGTTTTTTTTTCTGTCTTGTCATTCACGTTAATACTGATTTTGACACAGTTTCACATTTTCTCGCTGCTCGGATTTCGGCAGCAATACTCCCCTTTGGTTTTCTAGGTCTGAGCCTGTATCAATATGGACACTTCGACGGTACGAAACAACAAGACAGTTTATTCAAATGACAGGTCAATCTACATTCGACCGCAGGTCTGTTCTTCCATATGTCAGTAAATGGATAGTACTTTAACACCTTTACTGCCAATCGATTTAATTCCAATGTACAACGGGTTAAAAGGAAGACATATCATTGCCGTAAATCGAGTCCTTAGAATGCTTCGGAAAGGAAGCACTGATCAGGAAGATGCCGAGGTGGAAAATTGCAGAAAATCGATAATTTTGTTGTTAGATATCTCAGCTAATTTCATGTCATTTTGGATGCTCTATTATTTTGAGGATTATTTTTACATGGATAAATATTTGAGTTCCCCAGTATATATACAGCAACAATTTGGATTGATGTTGCATATGCTGACACAGAGTTTATCTGTTTAGATAACGCCCATGTAGAAGGTACATGGTTAAGGTTAAGGTAGAAAACTAGGCAAATTGTCAGTCAGCTGGCGTGATAGTTAGATATGTTAAACTACTCCACACTATCGCAGAAAAGTGACCATCTTCAGGGCAAGAATGACTTCAGGAGACTCCCGGATTGAAAAGTTTCAAAATGAACAAAATCGAGTAAAAGAGTGAGAGTGTAAATGGAGTGTAATTGAAACGATTGTAACACAGCTACAGAAAAGGAAGAAACTGTGGAGAGATTGGTAATCGATAGATTGTGAGTGGAACACAGAAGCAGAATGGGAACAATCAGTTTTTTGAGAGTATTCTGTAAAGACCACACACCCCTCTCCTTATCAGCAAAAAAAAAGTTTAAAGCAAGGAATTGTTCTGGAGATTTCCAAAGGTACCATATTAACTCGGTCGTCGTCACAGTCAATTTAAACTTCACGAAAATTCATTGGCAATTCGTCGCGTTAAAAGGTTTAGACATGACAGAATTTCTTAGTTGCGTATTGAAAAGAGACCTAGCACAATTAGTGGACAGGCGGACCAGAGAACAGTTCATCCGGGATCTCGTACCAGAATATGAAGTGTATTCATTTCGCGGGTCCACTATTTGACATTTACTATAAACTTACACCGGGATAGAAGATGACAGCATGGATTGGTGATGTTAGGTGGGAACTTGGGGGACGAATTTGGGAAATAGTGTGCATTTCCCAAATATACCTGCTCATTGAGGCGAGGAAGGGAAGGTAGTATAAGGTAACGCTGTTTGAAGATATATAAAGGTTCAGGAAGAAAGTATTAGGTAGGGAGAAAGATACAGTGTTCAGAAAGAAAGAAATAGATAGGGAGAAAGACGCTTAAGGTTCAGGAATAGGCTGGGCTAAGGAAAGTCACCAGATAGCCAGGAAGGAAATTAACAACGAACTTAGAGGGGGGCATAAGAAGGCCGTAGTGAGTTGCCTTAAGCTACGTGAAGAACAGAACTATGACGACAGAGAGAATGGGAGAGTTCACAGCTGAAATAGTAAGCATGTGTCTGGAGTCAGGGAGGCAGTGAATGTCCTTACATCGCTTCCGTATTCACCAATGAGCTGGACTTTGATGAATGTGGATTAAATGTTCCGCAAGGAAGCCATAAACTTTCGTAAACTTTGCAATTATACTTCGGCTCTGCTGTTGCAGTACTCTGAGAGTCAAACTTTAATATCGCCATCCTGCAGCACGTGGACAATTTATTGAATTATGCTAACGATGTAGTCAAAATGCTGAATTTCAGAATGGAGCCGCCGTTATATAATCGGAACTCCCGTTTACATATTACGGGTGTAATGAGCAAACCAAGCTGAGATGGGGTCCAGAGTTGACCCCACTGTGAACTATGCTGCTAATGAGAGAGAGAGAGAAGAACGTGGTGGGGGGAGGCATCCTGCTGAACTTGAGAGAGAGAGAGACATTATTTAATATTATTGCTTTAACTGATTATTTAACTTTGCTCCAAGGACACCTTCTTTGCCTGCTTGTGAGGATTCTTGCAGAGACAGCAAGGCGGAAACCGGTTTGATGGACTGCCTGAGGGACGGCCGGTATCCAGCAAGTGATGATAAATAGCAGGTCTGCGAAGACACACCAGGGAGACACACTAAGGGACACTGAAAGAGCGTTGTGCACCTACGTGAAGGTGGGGGTTTGGAGGATCGATTCGGGGTTATCGATCAGAGGTTCACAGTGTGTTTAGGTGCGACCGGTGGGGGCTTGTTTGTGTTTCCACCCTTGCCTGGGTGACAAGCCTACCACTGAAGAACGGTCGTGCCTGATACGGGGTCACAGTCGGTGAACATAACAGGATAGGAAGATAACCGAATGTTCGATGGCAACGGCATAACCTCTCGTTCTCTCTCTCTCTCTCTCTCTCTCTCTCTCTCTCTCTCTCTCTCTCTCTCTCTCTCTCTCTCTCCAACGTTACACCAGAACTACCTGCACTTAAACTGAACTGAACTCTTCACCATATTATTGATTTCCCCTAGACTTTGAAAGAGCTCGGTTCTGATTCCTATTTCCGCGTTTCTGTGTATATCATTGCTAACCTGTTTCGTATATTTGCATGTTATAGTACAGTATTGCTTAGTTTGCTAATAAACACTATGGGTTACAGTAATACCAGACTCCAACATGTATTCTTTTTCTGCTGGTTCGGTAACCCGGTCACGGGGTACGATACAAATTGGGGGCTCGTCCGGGCTTTGTAATTTAATTTGGGGCTGTTGGATTAATTGGGGTAAATTCCCTTATAAAGTTAAACAAATGATATGGATGATGAGGCAAGACCTGTCCTTGCAGGCTTAAGGGAAGCTAAAATGGATGAATTGTGGGAAGTTGTTAATGCATTGAAACTTAAGGCACAGAAGAGTATGACGAAGGTGGAACTCCGAGTGGATAATAGTGGATCATTATATTTCTATGAAGCACTTTAGGTAGGAGCAGGAGGTAGAAACGTTTTCTGTTTAGGTCCAGATACGTCTGGAAGAGATGAGGCTAAAGAAGCACAGAGACAATTCGAGAGGCAGAGGTGGCAGCTTGTAGGTCCAGTGTTGGACGCTAATGATTTGTATAGCTTGAATGAGCTGGTTGTAATTAATGAATTTAAGGAGAGTGTTCCCGACGATGTAAAGGCATTCCGAGATCAAAAGGATACCGCTGCCTTGAGGGAGTCTGCTAGGTTAGCAGACAAGGTTGTTTTACCCCACAAGATTGAGCTTACTCCGAATGGGAATTGCCCAGAGAGTTGCTCGGAGGATCACAGAAACTTGGAATTTGAGACTGGGACTGGTATTGAAAGCCTAGAAGAGGCCGATTTCCCGTTTGTCTGCGTTCAGGTTGCTGAAATACCTGTGGATTCGCAGGGTACTGAACTTTGTGTTGAGACTCAGGAAAGGTGTGAGGTGTATAACTTCGTTAAAAAGGAATATAGTCCTTTTGTGTCAGATGGACTTGGTTCAGTGTGCAAGGGGTTAACCCTGGTGCCAGTGGAAATTGAGGATTCTCAGACATTTCTGTTAGACGGTGCTCTGAAAGTTCATGATGTGAATTTTATGGACAGTAGTGAGAAAGGGGCTGGTGGTCAAGACTAGTAAAAGGAATGTTTTAATGCTGAGAGACCACCTGTCTGGGTGACTATGAGGGCGAATCGAAGTAAAGGTCAGAAAAGCGGAATTGATAGATTGTTTGGGAACTTTCAGAATATAAAGAAATGGTCTTCCTAAGCTTAATAATGGTGCTGAGTTTGAAAAACATTAAATTGGCACCTATCCAGAGTGAAGTTAATTTAGCAGGACAGTGGCTATTGAGGACCCGCCATAGATTCGGAAGTTTATCCTGCCTGCGCAGTAAACAGAAGCATGGCGAAAAAAAGCTGCTGAGACAAGGACTAATGTACAGGACCTTGATTTAGCTGAGAAGTGTTTACCATCCCGGTATCAGCAGTTGTTAGAGGATAGTGAAGCTAAGGAGAGTAAGGGAGACGAGGCGGATTCACCATTATTGGGGAAATAATTTGTGAGGGAACAGAGGAGAGATGAGGAATTTGTGGCTGTGAAGCAGACAGCTCTGTCTGAGGAGGGAGTTAAAAAGGAAACGGTGGGATACTACATTAAAGAAGGAGTGTTAATGAGAAAGTGGAGTCCGGCTACAGTGCCCGTAAATGTGGATTGGGCAATTGTACACCAGGTCCTAGTTCCGAAGGTGTATCGGTACGAAGTTTTTCACCGGGCCCATAAGTTAACCCGAGGAGGATTCTTTGGAATTATCAAAACTGTACATAGGATTAAGAGGGACACGTTTCAGGAGTCCCTGGGGCTTAGCCCGTTGAGATCGTCATCGGCCAAAGGGATCTCTGACCTTACTTAAATTGAAATGGTCTAACCCTACAGAGCATCTCAATGTGATTTACAGTGTTTTAAAATTCCGTGAGAGGCTTAGTAAGATTTGCGACCTTGCAAAGAAAAATCTACAAAACTCCCAAGAGAAATTGAAACACTGGTATGATAAACGGGCTCGAGAACAGGTGTTTCAGGTTCGTGATAAGGTCCTCGTTTTATTTCCCTTGGTGGCCAACCCCCTGCATGTGAGCTTCCAAGGTCCATACAAGGTAATTAAGAAGATAGACTCTTTGAACTATGTTATTGAAACACCTGATCCAAGCCAGCCAACTCAGTTAGTTCATGCCAATATGTTAAAAGCTAATCATGACCCTAAGGCAGCACCAGTCAGCGCTGTCACGAAAACAATTGATGCTGCAGAGACTGCTAATGAGGGGCAAGAGCATTTTGAAAAGATAAATATAGTGCCCACTAGACTGGGGGATTCTGTTGTTTTGACCAACTTTGCTGATAAGGTCGTCATTTGGAGTCTACACAGAGGGAGCAGCTGACAAAGCTAATTAACCGGCATGCAGATTTATGTACAGATGTTCCTCGGAGATGTAAGGTCTCAGTACACGATGTTATTGTTAATGCAGCCCAGCCTATTAAGCAACACCCCTATAGGATGAATTTAGAAATGAGCAAATTGGTGGGAAAGGAAATTGAACATATGCTAGCTACAGGTATTATTTGGCGATCTACCTCGGACTGGGCATCTCCGTGTGTGGTTGTCCGAAACCCGGTGGTAGTGGAAGATTCTGTACAAACTACAGGAAAGTAAATGCCATCACAAATAGTGATGCTTATCCTATCCCAAGGGTAGTTGATTGCATTGATAGAGTGGGGAAGGCTAGGTCCATCACGAAGATTGACCTGCTAAACAGGTACTTGTGTGTTCCTTTAACTGACAGGGCTCGAGAAATTTCAGCATTTGTCACACCGTCAGGTTTGTATGTGTATAATGTTTTGCCTTTTGCAATGAAAAAACGCTCCAGGGAGATTTCAAAGGATGATTGCCTCAGTGATTAGAGGGTTAAAGAACACAGGGGCTTATATGGTCTGGAGTGATACATGGAAAGAGCACATTGTAGTTGTGGAGGAACTGCTTAAACGGCTGTCTGAAACCAATTGCACTGTGAACCTCGCCAAAACTGAGTTCGGCCACGCTACGGTCACACATCTGGGATATGTGGTAGGTCAGGGGCAGCTGGGTCCGGTTCAGGCTAAGGTATAGGCTATTTCTGAAGTTCCAGTCCCGACTGATAAGAGAGCTCCGTGCAGATTTCTGGGAATGCTGGGTTACTATCGAAAGTTTTGCAAAAACTTTGTGGATATCACTCTTCGCCCTTACCAAGCTCTTGAAAAGAATGAAATAATTGAGTGGAGTGACCCCTTGCCAAGAAGCCTTTGAGAGCTTGAAAACTATATTGTGTTACCACCTTGGGTTAAAAGCGCCTGACTTTTCAAACCGTTCTCCCTAGTAACGGATGCTAGTGACAAGGCTGCAGGGGTAGTGTTGCCTGCAGAAAGACGAGGGCGAAATTGAACACCCAGTGGCTTATTTCTCTAAGAAGATTAATGTGCACCAGATAAATTATTCCTCTGTAGAAAAATAATTACTGTCACTCATTTTGGCCTTACAGCATTTTGAGGTTTACATTTGTCCGGCACTAAGAGTTTATACTGACCACAATCCATTGGTATGACTGACATGAAGGATAAGAATAGACGGCTACTGAGTTGGAGACTGATGTTACAAGAATACATGTAAAGATACAACATGTAAAATGGACTGACAATGTAATTGCTGATTGTTTATCTAGATGTTAGATTTGAATTTATATCTGTGTTACTCTGTTTGTTGATAACTACTTATGTATATCAGACTATGCAATATACATTCCTATTTGAATTCCCCCCCCAACAAGTAAAATCCTAAAAGGGTGGGGGTGCGATGATGGGGTCCAGAGTTGACACCCCTGCGAACTATGCTGCTAATGATAGATATAGAAGAAGCGGGGTCAGGTATCCTGCTGCAGATGAGAGAGAAAGAGAAATGATTTAATATTATGGCATTAACTGGTTATTTATCTTTGGTCACTTTCTTTGGCCTGCTTGGAAGGATTCTTGCAGAGACAGCAAGGCGTAGCCGGTTTGATAGGCGGCCTAAGGACGGCTGTTGTCAAACAAGTGATGATATATAGCAAGTCTGCGAAGACACACCCAGGGAGACACACAAAGGGTCACTGAAAGAGCGTTGTGAACCCACGTGAAGGTGGGGGTTTGGAGGATCGAATCGGGATAATGATCAGAGGCTCACAGAGTGTGACGGTGCGACCGGTGGAGGCATGTTTGTGTTTCCACCCTTGCCTGGGTGACAGGCCTACCACTGAAGAACGGTCGTGCCTGGTACGTGGTCACAGTCGGTGACATAACAGGATAGGAAGATAACCGAATGTTTCGATGGAAACGGCATAACCTCTCGTTTCTCTCTCTCTCTCTCTCTCTCTCTCTCTCTCTCTCTCTCTCTCTCTCTCTCTCTCTCTCTCTCTCTCTCTCTCTCTCTCTCTCTCTCTCTCTCTCTCTCTCTCTCTCTCTCTCTCTCTCCTCTCTCTCTCTCTCTCTCTCTCTCTCTCTCTCTCTTTTGCTAACCTGTTTCATATATTTGCATTACATAGTACTATATTACTTAGTTACTAATAAACACAATTAGTTACAGTAATACCAGACTTCCTACGTGTATTCCATTTCTGCTGGTTCGGTAACCGTGTCACGGGATACGTGACACAGGGCAGAAGCTACAGTGATATCGAAACTATCTTTTCCAATGGAGTGGACAAAGTGGACAGCCAACGCCTCTTCCCCAGAGCACCACTGCTCAGTACAAGAGGGAATGGCTTTACGTTAAGGGGAGGGAAGTTCGAGGGGGATATTAGAGGAAGGTTTTTCACTCAGTGAGAGGTGGGCCCGTGAAATGCACTGCCTGAGTTAGTGGTGGAGGCAGACATACTAGTGAAGTTTAAGAGACTACTAGACAGGTATATAGAGAATTTAATGTGGAGGGTTATATTGTGGCAGGGTTTGAGGGTCAGCAGAACATTGTGGGCCGAAAGTCCATATATGTGCTGTACTATTCTATATTCTATGTTTAGCCCTCACAGTCAACACTTTAAAGTCTTCAGCATCATCTTTTGATGCTCTCCAAATGAAACCATCCCCCAGAATGCGAGTTAGTTATGCCAAATTTAAGTACACACGGATTTTTTTTACATGTCAATATACTGTTAAACAGTTTGTTTATCGTACACGGAATAGATAAAATCATATCTCGATCCCTTTAACCCTGATTCCAAATGGCCGTTGGGAAATTTATATCTCCCTCTGAAATCAATAACAAAACAGGCAAATAAAATACTACCATCTAAATGTGATGGTAGGTAGGAGCAAAAATCCAAGCTTGCACTTCGGATCCTTCAAAATCTTTGCAGATAACTGCCGTATCGAGAATGAGCAGTCAATTGCCAGAATGAAGTTCCACATCGAATATTCTAAAGTGCAGAGGAAAGGAAGATGAGAGTGTTTGCAGCCCACATTTCATGTAATTTCGGGGGGAAAAACTGTGCAATTGCATCAGAATTCAGTTCAGAATGAAATTGATTTCATTCAACAAAACAGACATTTTCTAGCGACATTCTCTTTTAATACCCAAAAATTACTTACCGGATTCTTTATTTCTCACTTCCTTCTCTATCACTGTATTCTAGGCAAGGTCAAGAGTTAAGGATTTCGCTGCTTTATAAGGCTGCTATGTGTTAAGCCTGAAGAATATGCTCAGATGGAAACATTGTCTGATCAATTTGCTTTCCTTTGCGGTACCTAGACATTGTATTGCTTTTGGGTGATCAGTTACCTGAAACGGCTCCAGTGATGATCCGCGGGCACTGATGTCCCAACACCCTGAGCAACATCCCTCATATTCTGAAGCTGAAAAGATATCGTGCAGGTTATATACTTGCTTCAGTTTCCTGCCCCTGTTTCCTTACATTGCGTCTTCTCTCTGTTCGCAAATGCAGAAGGGGTGACAGCAGTGCCTCCAGCATAGTACTCGGTTCTTCCTGGTTTATGCCTTTAGGAGATATGTGGAAGCAGGCTATCAGTAAAAGTCGTAACCGTACGGAGGTGCGTTCCCGCTTCCATAATTAACGTCCCCTCATATTGCGGATCCAAACCACACTTTTTTTTCTCTGAACAGGCAATTTGACCCTGCAGCTTCACTATCTGATTCAGATACTTCATGTGATCTCCAGTGTTACATTTTTTTTTCTGATTATGATTTCAGCATTGCATGAATAATATGATTAAATCAGTGCATATGCTCCTCAATCCTTCCACTTCAATACAAGTTAATGTGCTTCTTATCACTGTCTTTTCTTTCACACTTTTTCGAAAATTAATTCAACGCTTTAATGCTTCTTCTAATCAAACCCGCTCCACTTTACCGTCCTGCTGACATCCGATGAAAGTCCGCACTTTACTAATATTCTAACTCTTTATCACAGCGTTTTTAATTTTCCTCATGCCCCCATTACCAGCGTACTCTCCACACTGAGGACATTCCTCATTACGTATTTCTCCATTAGAATATTTAAAAAAAGAACGAGTTCTAACTGCGGTGTGATAGTTATTGGTGTCTTCAAATTCCCAAATATTGAGTGGCCGAAGCCAGTGATTAATTGATTCCAGGAAAGTGAATTCATTGATATATTGAATGATTGCCTTTTGACCAGGTATGCTAATGCACCAACAAGAGGGGAGTCTTGTCTAGCGTTATAGTTTGTAACATCCAGGACAGAATTCTGAGAACGGATGTTGTGAGCACTTCGGCACAATTTATTATAACATTGTTAGTCTCGTTTTATTTGGGTGGGGGGGGGAGGTATATCAATAAAAAAGCCAAAACCATTACATCTAATTTCGCACAGACAACATCTTTGCCGAAGCAGCTAAGAATTTAGGAGGCAAACTGGGCGATGAGTCGATGAGCAGCAATGGGTTCGATTTAAAGTGGAAATACACGCAGTGCAGAAACTTTCATACACAACGTCGGGAAACGTGTCATAAGCAATCACTCAAAGTTCAAAGTAAAATTTATTACTAAAGTACATGCCTGTCCCTTTCTGCAACCTGAGACTATTTCTATGTGCACACACTTTGCAAATCTACAGAAGAATACATGAATGAATAAAGACATACATAAATATTGAAGAAGAGACAACAATATAAGGAATATGGAAATAATACTAATGTTCTTAACCTTCGGACATATGAAAAAATATGAGAGCTTTTATCAAGAGGGGTATTCGAATTGCCAAATATCAGTTTGCGAAGGATATTGCCGATATTCTAAGATCGACTCCAGGAGACATTTTCAGTGATTTTGTTGCAAAAGAAAGGACGAGGAGGACGTTTAGTGTATTAGAATAATAGTTAGGTATTAAATTATGCAGAGAACGACATACCGTTATTATTCACTCACATATTAGTAAAGTACTCATCTGTTAAGATGTTAGCATATTTCCTTTGGTTTTTGAAGAGGTCCGTGATTACATATGTAGAATCCCCTAACATGTATTTTTCGGAAGTCTTTGGCGAGTGGTGAATTTCCCAAGGTCAGGAAATAAGCTAACGTTTCACGGTATATGAGGTTGTCTGCATAGACTCTCATAACAGTAAGCGTAACATGTACCGTAGTTAGGATAATGGAAACAAAAATGTAAAATGATTTGCAAAAGCAGATGATAAGAACAGGCATGTTAGCAAAAAGCCAGCATTAGACCAGAAAGTGGACATCGTGTTTTACTGATAGCTGAAGATCTATGAAAAGACGACTAAAATGTATGATAACATTGGAACGGTTGGTCATTTTCAGGGACTTTCAGTATGTTTTTTTTTTAACAATGTAAACCACGCGAGGTTAGCAACCAAATTACAATGTTAGGAATTCAGATTCTGAGTGAGGTGTGAAATGAGTGCTAATCTGCCTCAAAAACAGAAAACAATAAGTAAGGTGAGAGGATCTTTTCCACACTTCGAAGATTTTGAAAGTGGGGTTCTACAGGGCTCGGCTGCTGCTTTTCATTTATGTTGATGTTCTGGATAATCATGTAACAAATAATCTCGTAGTGCTTGCTAGTGACAAAAAATAGTGCATGGGTTGATAACATTTAGACGGTAGTTTCACTACAGTTTAAGCTGAACAAATTTCAGATGGGCAGATAACTGAAAGGAAATTAAATAGAAGTAAATGTAAAGTAATGCATATGGGAAGTCGGTGTATTAGATATAAATATATAATGGGGTTCTTGAGTTAGAAAGCATATTGTAGGAAAGCGATTTGGGCGATCTGGTAGGCACATCCCTATCAAAACCTAGACAGTGCTCGGAAGCGATTAGAAAGGGTGATGGAATATACATGCACTCAGTAACGTTCGGGTCTAGAGACGTCCGCCCTACGCTGTATAATGCGGGTGTGAGTCCTCACCTTGAGTACTGTGTACAATCTTCATCTCCGTATTGAGTGCTCACCTCATATCTGCAGGGTATGAGCTATGAAGAACGATGGAAAAAATTAAATCGTCTTAGCTTAGTTAGATGTAGAATGAGAGAATACACGCAAGAAGATATCAGAATCGTTAATGGTGTTTCAAATTTAATTTACCATCAAAAGCATGGGCCATGGGTGGAGATTGGTTAAAGGACAATCTCAGATCAACATCAAGAAGCGTTTCAGGTAGGGTTTAGGGAAATAAAACCGAGGGAATGAATCTAGTCCGGGAGATATGAGGAAGTATGCGAATTCCATTTGCAAGGTCGATGGAAAGTGCTCGTCTGGGCAAAGGGATTGCTAACCGCTTTTGGCAATTTTACAAGCCATAGGTTTCGTTATTATTATGCAAATGGATTGAAAGAGACACTGAGTCTGTGAAAAGCATGTCAGAGCTAATGTAGAAAATCAGAACAATCAGGATTGTCGGAAATATCCGCAGTGACAAAACAGTTTATCGTGCTCATTGCTCGCAATCTGGAGTACTGCACTATCGCCTTGACTCCGAATTTCCAAAATTGCTCTTGGCTCAGTTACTCAGTCCCCATCCTCATCGCACTCTGAGCTCTGATCAGCAGCAAGGTTACAGAGCGTTTAAATGTGAGACTATGCAACAGCAAGTTATTTTCTGGGTTTGCGATGCACAATATTATTATGAGGTACATTTCAGAAAAGCATTGTAGCCCTCTCTGTCCCCTTTTATTCCCTTTCGCTCCTCTGAATCTTCTGCTGTCTGCCTGTTTCTCGGGTATGCCTGTCAGCAGAAATCTATTATTATTATTTTCAAGCTTGTAAACGCTGAAGTCCCAGCCCACTCATTTCTCAATTGCCAGCAGCGTGTTACAGATAGGCAGTACCATGATGGACTTAGGGAATCGCCTTTGGAAAACATCTCTGTTTATTTTGATAACGCTTTTTTGATTGTTGTTAGACACAGTGGTTATAGTAAATGAATACTTAAACCAATGTCTAAAGAATTTCATAAATATTGGGTATAGTTAATATATATTGAGAACGTCTATTAACCATGAATGTGAGGCAAAGTATTCTTGGTAGTGAATGCAGCAACATGAAACTTTTCAGCATTTCTTCCCGCTTGATTTAGGATGACGGAAAGTATTAATAGTTGTCATTTAGTTGCTAGTTTCATGTTGTTAGACTTTTTATACATAAACAGGAGATTGTAAACAAGTTATATGACGACATTTTTTGAGGAAGAATGGACAATAATATAGCGGTATCAATGGAAGTGTACCAATTCATAGAGATGGTGGGAGTTTGGATGGAAAAACTTGATATTTTATTACACCCTTCGGAAATCCCATGACAGCAAGCACCCTGTTTGCTGGAGGTTGTGAAAATCAAAATGCAAACCATTATCATATTTTCTGGGATTGCCCCTTTATCAAAGACTGTTGGAATGGGATACACAATGCCCTACAAGACATTTTAAATGTGAAATACCCTTAGAAAGTAAGACCATATAGTTTGGGTATGTACCTCAAGAATGGTTGAAAAGAGATAAATATTTAATGAATATACTGCTGGTAAAAAGACTCTTTTCAGGAAATGGTTATCACAGGACAACCCAACTTTGAACGCATGGATGGAAATTACAATGGACATTTATGAAACGGAGAAGATAACAACATCTGTTGATCATAACTTGGAACAATTAGATTCATATTGAGGAAAATGGTTCAACTACATAATACCTCCTAGGCCTGATTTTATTCTCACACATCAATGAATATGTTGTAAAGAAACACTCCCTACTTGTACATAGTTTTCTCTTTTTGCTGTCATGTTCTTTCTTTCCTCGAATAAATATTACGTGGACATTTGTGGCAAATATGATTGTATGATATAGAATCTCTGAAATACACCTGATGGAAATGTTTGTTTGATGATGAACTCCAATAAAAAAATTACAAAAAAATAAAGAGAGCTCGAGGGGTAGGGCTGATGGCCGGGGAGGCGGAGAGAGAGGGGAGTAGGAGTGTGGGGTAGACGGAGAGAGAGTGGAGCATGAGTGTTGGGTAGGCGGAGTTTCCTGGGGTGGTTCTGAATGGTATTAATCCGGTACTTCTTAATGATCCTGGCGATCATTCCTGAAGCCGTGGAAATGTTGGGAAGGCAGGCGGTAGCGATGGGTTTCTCTCGTTGCTCGGCTTCCATGGATTTCTGACACTCCTTTTAATGGCCCGATTAATTTTACTTCATCCAGTAACCATTCTGTAGGAATATCGTCCGTCAACGTCTTAACTCCTAGGGGAAACACTCCGAAATAGTAGAAAGAACCACTCTACCTTCGGATGCATGATGCCGGTTGTTATTGTTGAGGGCTGGAGCAGAAGGAATCGGATAGGAGAGAGGACTGGATCAGATGAGAAAGGCACCTGGGAGAGATGATAGGCAAGCGAGGAAATGAGTAGCAGGCCAGAGTGGAGAAATGAAGAAGAGTGAAAACGGAGTGGAAAATACAGGAAGTTCGACATATCCATATTCATGTCATAAGATTGGAGATTACCTTGGCGGAATAAAAGGTGTTATTCCCCCAGCCTGAGGGTAACCCCATCGTGACAGAGCGGCGGTCATGGACCGACATGTCGGACAAGGAAACGGATGGCCACCGGGAAATTCCACTTATCTTAACGGAGCTGACGAGCTCGACGGAACATTTAAAGAAGAGTCTCGGCCAGAAATTCGACAGGTTATTAATTTCCAATTGTGCTGCCCTATCTGTTGAGTCCCTCCTGTATCTTGTATGTAATAAATTTGATTAATGGTTTGCATGCGCTCAGTATCTTCTTAAGTCTGGAAGTGATATTAGTTTAAGGCCCCTCACTATATGACAAGAACGTACAAAGATCATAGTCTTTATTTTATATTTCTGTTGCAAGATCTAAAATCGAGACAATTCCCAGAGTGAAACAGAGCAGCCCAATGCCAATATGCCAGGCATGAGGCTGCTTACAAAGTTCAGAGCCCCTGGTATTACAGGAAAGTTACTGACCTGGTTAGAACATTGGCTGATCGGCAGAAGGCAGTGAGTGGGAACGAAATGATTATTTTCTGCTCGGCTGCAGTGACTAGTGGTGTTCCGCAGGGGTCAGTCTTGGGACCGCTTGTTTTTTATCCTGTGTATAAATGATTTAGATGATGAAACGGATGGCTTTGTTGCCAAGATGATATGAAGATTCGTTGAGTGGCATGTAGGTTGAGCAAACATGTAGGATGCAGAAAGACTTAGACCGACTAGAAGAATGGGCAAGAACGTGGTAAATGTAATATAATATTGGAAAATGCGTGGTCACTGCACTTTGGTGGTACAATTAATGTACGGACTATTTTCTCAACGAGGAGAAAATCCAGGAATATGAGATGCAGACGAAGATGGGACTCCAGGTTCTAAACACCCTAAGGGTTAACTTGCAGGTCGAGTCGGCGGTGAGGAAGGCAACTACCATGTTAGCATTCATTTCTGGAGGTCTATATACAAGGTCAGCCGCGATTGAATAGCGGAGCAGACCCAATGGGCCAGATGGCCTAATTCTGCTCCTATGTCTTATGGTCTAATATATCTTTGGTCTATGATGACAAAGACTGTGGAGTCTAGGAATGGACAGAATCAACAATGACAACCATGAAAGTGAGAGGTGAGCTTCAGCGTATTTCGCCACTGCATTCACTGTCTGCCCGAATCAACATTTGTTTGAGATTTTGCAATTTCGTCTCAAGTTATCCATCACAATTGGGATTTTACCTGAATGACATCATGTTTATTTGTACCCCAGATGTTGGAAGGACACGTCAGCCTTGTGTAGAATTGAATATTCAGTGCGCTGGAGCGAGTATAAATGATTGACCGTGGAGATTCATCAGCTCAGAGTTTCTTCAGCCAGATCGCGGCAGTCTGGAAGACAGGCTGAATCTCACACTAGTATGCTTGAAACATTTTACCGTGTGAGGAAGATATGGATTCATGGTCATTGCCGTCATTGGCGTTCCTGGTAAGAGCACAGGCCGAATTAACATTCACTCTTCCGTGTGCGCGGTCCTTTGGACCTCGTTCGGTTACCGGACAGCGTTGTGATGCTGGTGTATCAGTGAGTGCGTGCAGACATTGTGACAAAACCCTGTGTTTCCTTCAGAAGTTCCCCTTGCAGTTTTCTCAGCAGCCCCGACTGAAAGTAAACTGGCAGTTAAAACAGATGTGGAGTGGAGGCTTGGGGCATGGATACATTTTCTGGATTAATGGCAGGCAGGTTTGATTAATCAACGGAAACCCGCTGTGAAGGTACATTCTCATCATCTAGTGCGCCTTTCACCTTTGCGGGCTACAAGCTGTTAATCCGCATCAATAGTGGAACAAATTATAAATTTTAGAGAATTTGATGCAAGCTCGAAGGGAGCACGGGAAGCGAACCCGGTGAGATTGAGAGGAGAAGAGTAGACATCACTTGTGTGTTAAGCGCGGAACTATCGGGAGATTTCAGATGTCAAATAGGGTCCATGGCCTGTTTCAGTGGACCAGGTTTTGCTTCCACGCCCCATAATTGAATGAGTGAAGAGAGAGTTTAGAGCCATCACAGCGGTGGTCTTTAGAGGTCGGACGGGGTAAGGTACATGAGATACTCCGCTCTGGAAAAACAAGCATCGAATCAATTAGAATAACGCTCAGTAGTTTGGAGGCAAAACCCACAAGCGGCAGATGTTTTGAAACACTCACCTTGTCTGTCTTTTGGAAACTGGATGGTTTAAGCACTAAAGTGAATAGTACATGAAACAGGCCCGGCAGAATCTTTATAAACGCAATTGAGAACTTTCTGAATGGGCATAGTCTGAAAGAAACCAGGAGAAGAGCAGCGCAGATTTGAAAAGAACAGAGGGCACCTGTGGGGTGGGGGTAGCAAATGGGGAGTCAAGAGGAGTCGAAGAGTTGCGAACGGGAGAAAGAGATTTGATCTGAAATTTGTACTTTGTAAGTGACAGAAGCGGAGTTACAGGCCTTCGCTGTACGGGAAGAGTGCCAGAGCATAGGTGACGGGAACGCGCCAATCACCATCGCTGAGCAATTTGTGCAGATATCCCTCGCTTTACTCATCAGTCGAACAGGCGATGTTCGGAGATATAAATTGATTTCGTCAATGTGCCGTCGACGATTAGATGACAATTCCTCCCTCTCAAACACTGCTCCTGTTCCGGTAACATGTACTGTACACTTTCACCCAGCATACACGCGTTTGCGGCATCAACAATTCACGCAGTGTGAAGGCTGATTTATACTTGTGCGTACTGGCCTGCGTAAGTGCCTAAGCAAGTGTGCTACGCGGTTGTGACCATTTATACTTGTGCGTTGGTGTGGCTGTGTCGCTTTGCAATTGACCGCCAGAACGCTAGTTGGCCATGGGGTTGCTCTGCCACTTCAAACAATGGCGACTGAAACTGAAGGGGGGTGAATTTTCTGTGCTTGTCCGGCCACTGAGAGACATGGACGAGGAAATGCATTTCAGCTATTTTCGGATGTCGGCAGGTAGATTTGACGATTTGGTTCATTGTCTCCAACCAGTTATTTCGCACCAGTGTACGCACAGTGCAGTATACTCATAGATTGGCAATCACCACTCGAGTTTTAGCTTCAAATGGAAGTCATCAGGCGGTAGCAACTAGCTACAAACTGGCGTCAAGCACAGGGTCCTCCATAACTTCGGAGATCTGTAAAGCTTTGTGAAAACATTCAGCCAGAGTTCCTTCCGTTCCCTTCAGTCGCCCAATGGGAAGCTATGCAGCGTAGGAGGAAATGGGATGCTACTAAGCGGACCAATACACCTGTTGAGCTCTGCATCGCCGCGACGCGCAGTTACATTTTTGGAGAGGTTAGCGTTAGGCTACGGCGTAGGATCTAGCGTAGTGTACAGTGTAAGTACTAACGGCGTACATTTGACGCACGAGTATAAATAAGCCTTAACTTTCAATCCCCCGGAAATGATCTTTATGCACAAACTTTTATTGTTCTCTTTTCCCCGCTTATATCTACCCGGAGACCCATGGGGCGCCGATACAGTAATTCACCATCCTTCTTTTTGCTATTTCCCCAGTGAATTTAGTGGCGATTACGATCCTGTCCCGGGAAAAGTGCGGCCTCTCCACCTGCACGACTCGTTACCTGGTGGCCATGGCAACGGCGGATATGCTAACCATCATCTTTGCGGTAATATTTTGGAGGATCAGTTATTATTATTTCCCGGGGACTTTCCTGGACATCACCCCCATATGTAGTGTGATCTCTGCCCTGGGAGAGGCAGCCACAGACTCTTCTGTCTGGTTTACTGTCACTTTTACGTTTGATCGGTTTGTCGCCATCTGTTGCCAGCAGCGGAAAACCAAATATTGCACCGGGAAAACTGCGGCTGTCGTTCTGACAACAACTGGCGTTCTGTGCTGTTTTAAAAATGCGCCCTATTTCTTTAAGTATCGTCCTGCGAAAGTGATTGATAATATACCCTGGGACTGTATTGAAAAGCCCATATCCTTTACGGATCCCAGTTGGCTGGGATATAAATGGCTTTCTAAAGTCCTGACCCCGTTATTCCCGTTCGTGTTAATACTACTACTCAACGCACTAACAGTCAGACACATTTTAGTGAGCAGTCGCGTCCGTAAGGGTCTGAGGGGTCAGAGCAAGGCGGACAACCGCAGTGACCCGGAGATGGAGAGCAGGAGGAGGTCTGTGATCTTACTCCTCACCATCTCCGGGAGCTTCATTGTCCTGTGGTCGGTGAACGTTGTCGAATTCCTATATAATACCATTGCCGAATTAGATCCAAATAATTACAAAGATTCGGAATACATATTTCAGCACATCGGATTCATGCTGCTTATATTAAGTTGCTGCACAAACACGTTTATTTATGGGGTAACTCAGTCCCAGTTCAGAGAGCAGTTCATCAGCGCAGCGAAATATCCGCTCACGTCAATTATTCAACTAATTAATAAACAGCATATCTAAGCTCTTCTCAGAAGCGGTCGCTGTATCCATCCCGTTTACACCACAGAACTGGCGGTCATTGGAGAATTGGGAGTGGGGAGGATACAACTGGTTTACCGCCCGAGAGAGACACAATTCGGGACAAACACTTCGGCATGCACAGCCCGCCACCACCACCTCGAACAAATTATTAAACTCGTCCTACATTTTATTTTTGTTTTCACCATATTCCGCTCGCATCATCACCACACTTCTTTCGATAATGATAAAGCGGGTCAGGATCTGCTGACATTCAAGACCTGATCATCGGAAATGCATCTCATTACTCACGTTTAAGCAAAACCCCAGAATACGAGAATAGACACTTCGGCCCCCGCAGCCGGCGCCCTCCAACTCCTACCGATTATTAAACTCATGCCAAGTGGTGTTTTCTTTTTTCTCCAACGTTCCCGTTCTCGTCCAGCTTTCACGTGTGTAATGGAAATATGTTTAGCACTGCCGAACTCGTGCATTCCAATGATGATTGTTCAAATTTCTTCGGAAAACCCCACTGCCTACTCTGCTTCAAGGGAAGATTGTTATCACACTTCCTGGTTTCTAATAAACTTCCGTCAGAGAAAACTACATGTTCAATCATCTCTGCATTCACTCCGGTGCAATCTGATGCTTATTACTTTTTTTCTCATTTTAAAGTAGTAAAACTTCAGATATCAACAGAGATAATCACACTCATTTCTCGATTGCCAGGAACAGTTAGAAATTAATTCCCCGAACACCCTGTCTGACTGAGTGCAGCTCTCTCCTTCCTTTCTGCAGATTGTGACATTTTCTCCGCCTCCCCCTTCCAACCCAACCCACACCATCCTCTCATTTCTCAGCACACACTCCTCTCTGTCTCGCTCCTCCATCTTCTCTTTCCGTTCAGTCTCTGATCTCCCACTCCCCGCTCACCCTCATGTCTCCCTTCTTCCTAACTTCCCCCTCTAATTCCCTTCACCCCCACTTTCGCTCAGTTGCAATTCCTCTCCTTTCTGGCTGCAAACCTCCGCCCTTCAATAACCGGCACGTGTGCATTCCACGTTAGAAAAACGTCCCTTTCAATGTGTGATGGTGACAGAGATATACATGTCTGCAAGATAAATAGACGTCGTGTTGTGTTTGAAGATCGAAACTTACCTGGAATTCAGAGCTTGATGTAGCAAATTAGCGAGTTTGGCAGAAAAAAAAAAGAGAGACAGAGGGAGAGAGGCAGGGGAAAGGTGAGAGATAGGTAGAGGGAGAGAGGGAGAGAGGGAGAGAGAGAGAGAGAGAGAGAGAGAGAGAGAGAGAGAGAGAGAGAGAGAGAGAGAGAGAGAGAGAGAGAGAGAGAGAGAGAGAGAGAGAGGGAGGGAGAGCTCTCAATGCTTGTAGAGTGGAGGGAATAGCGTTAAATGAGTTGGACGTGGCTCAGCAATGGACGGGAGCTGAGTGAGATGGGAACGTGGCAGGAGTAGGGAGAGAGTGACGGAGGAGAGGGCGGAGCGGGGAGATTGACGGACGACTGAGCGAGATGCGGAATGCGACAGGAATGAAAACGAGGGAAAGACTGGGCAGATAAACGAAGGAAAGTTTGGGAGAGCGAGATAGACAAGGTGTGGAAGAGATTTTAGGGGAGCAGATTCTGGGGCAGAGAAACATTGGGGAGAGAGCGAGAAGGAGAGTGTGTGAGAATGAGAAAGAGAGTGTGTGTGTGTGAGCGAGAGAGAGAGAGAGAGAGAGAGAGAGAGAGAGAGAGAGAGAGAGAGAGAGAGAGAGAGAGAGAGAATGGTTTGAGAGTCTGGGAAGAGACAGACTGTGGGGAGAAAGATTTTGGGCAGAGAGAGGTGTAGGAGAGGGAAACTGAGAGAGAGCGGCCGGGGTTTGGGATAGACTGGTGAGTGTAGGGTCATGGTGGCGAGAGTCTGAAAGAGAAGGACGGGGGAGACTGATGGGGAAAGAAGGCGGAAGAGAGAGAGAGTCAGAGCCGAGATTCTAGAGGACGGAAAACGGTATAGAGAGAGGGAAACGGAGGGAGGCAGAGAGAAGGATAGAGGGAGAATTGTATGAGAGAGAAGCTGTGGCAGAGAGATGGGGAGAGAGTTGGGAGGGAGGGACTGGGGGGAGAGAGAGAGAGAGACCGGTGGGGTAGAGAGAGACCGAGGAGGGTAGAGAAACACCAGGGACAGGGAGGCCGGGGAAGTCCAGAAATCCAGGGTGGGGAGATATTTGGAAAGTGGAGAGAGACTGTAGAGAGAGACTAGGGGCCTAGTGAGTGAATGGGGGAGAGAGAGTCTCGTAAGACTGCTTGTAGATGGGTAGGGAGAGAGACTCGTCGAATGACTGGGGTTGGGGAGTGTTACGATTCGTCAACAATGAATATGGAATTGAGAAAGTTTTCTTTTTATAAACAAATAAAGCCTTTATTAAAAACTGTCCAAATAAAATCAAAAGTAAACAAACGACTCACTTAACTGGAAGTCAGCTGCAATACGACAGCTCTAACAGTCCTTCAAACGAGTAATGCGAGCACAGTTCATTAAAGTAGTAAGTGCAAAAGTCCATTTTTTACACAGTCAACTAGGAGAGATTTTCCTAGAAGTAACGGATTCTTTGATGACGCGACGTTACTGCTGATTCCAGCCGGAATATGCCTTGCCCAGGGGATTTACGACGAAGGAAATAAAACGATTTAAATGGCCTGATCATTTCCCTTTTAGCGAATAACTCACTGCCCTAGTCATTTCTGCTCTTACAGCAGGGACTATCGTGGGTGCAGGTCACCACCTTCTCTATTACCGCCGACACCAAATTTACTCGATCCTTCAGCTTCCCGAACTTCGATAATTCTTCACTCTCCGACTGGACTTTAACCTGCAGCGATTTTCAGAACTGCCGGCACAACGATTCTTACAGTAGATATTAAAACTCCACTTTAAAACGAAACTGCGCCATGAAATCAAATACACAGCAGAAAGGAGTCACTGACGAATTAAGCCACGAACTGACCTGCGTCACAGCAAGGCTTTCTCCTATTATGCCTGTTGATACAGGCCATCACATGACCTCTCACTAGTGGGAAAATTATATCACTCCGCCATCACGAGACCATTACATCATACCCAGCAGAGCCTCAATTACATCGTGGTTATCTGAATGTCACGTTACCCACGGGGTATGTAACAGTTCGTCATTTCTTTTTCCTCTATTACTAACTTTCCAGCATCATTTTCCGAGTGAAATCGGAGACAGTGACCAAGGAGAGAGCGAAGATAGTTTGGAGACTGGGGGAATACAGAGAGATAAAAAGACTGGGGCGGGAGATTGACTCTGGGTGTTGAGAGAGGGACTGGGATAAGCTGGGTAAGTTTGTCAGGGAAATGGCTGTGCGTAAGTGAGTGGTTAGAGGGCCATCCTTCTCGCAGGGCATTCTGGGATTGTGGCGACTCCATTCCTGTCCTTCTGAAGTATCCCACCATTCTCTTCTCGCTAACCCCTCCCACGCCGCCTCCTTCTCCCTCTCCCCTACGCGTCTCGCCACCGTCAAAGTCCGTTCCTCTCTCTGCGAATTCCTACCTCAATCTCCGCCTCTCTGACAGCAACTCCCGCCTCCAGTTGCATATGCGGGGAGTACTCTGACGAAATGCTTGTACTGAGTCATGTTAGAAACGGGATACACTTTGAATTTTTACAGTGTGGAAAGTACGAACCGGACCCTCCAAAGACGAAAAGCAAGGACATTCGAAAGCCCGCAACCAGAGGGCGCATTATACGCGCCAAAGGTCAAATGTGTACACCCGCGCTATCAAACAGGCGTATGAGAACATGCCGCTTTTTCCCAATCGATCTGATGGATAAGTTCACATCCTTCCCCTGTACCTCTGCCAGTCTCCACGACAGCCTCCCTTCCCTCCTCCGACCTGACCCTCACACCTTATCTCCCCAGGGATCACCATCCACGCGGCCGAACGCTGCGCTTCTCGGAGGGCACTGTCTCCTTGCCAGAAGGACACAGCTAGCCAGCTGGAAGACGGACTAGGATGGAGATATGGGAGAATCCGAGAGCGAGCGTCACCTCCCTTGGAGAGGATGTGGTCGCCTGTCCCTGGAGCACACTCCGCTCCCATCCGCTTCGTTCTACCTCTTCTTCAGTAGAGAGACCCGCCGGTGCCTCGGCTCCTTTCCAGGACCCGAAACATCCTAATCTCCTGTGTGACCTTTCGGAGCTACCGCAGGCTTTTGCCACAGGCCCGATAGGAGCCGAGGAAGTGGAAGGAGTGGAAATGTCACGGGACTGACTACAGAGAGGCTTCTCTCCCCTCCAGGTAGGTGGCGGGGGCTTTAAACGGAGGGGGGCCTGACCCTCTGTACGACGGGAGTTCACGGAAGGCTGTCTCGCCCCTTCCTCGGCGAGAGACAGTGGCTGCTGCCTGCTTCTGAGGCGTTCTGGATCAATAGGTTCCTGATAGGGGCGGTGAGGATGAGATGATGAGTTCGAAGGTTACTTCACATAAGTGGGGCTGATCCATGGGGCAGCCGCGGCAGGGAATCAGAGGGCTCCGGAGTTTCAACACTGGTGGGGTTGGCTGGTGCTCCTGGGCTTGGGGATACCGTGGTCTTGTTCTTTTTTCTTTGTAATTTTTTTATTGAAGTTCTTCATTAAACAAACATTTCTATAGGTGTGTTTCAGATTCTGTACATATAATCATATAATCAGCAAACCGGGTAGTTACTATCATAATGGGATTTCTGAGAGGGTGCAATTTAATATCTTATAAGGTTTTTTTTCCACCCGAACTCCCTCCATTTCGGTGAACTGCTACACTATTGGCTCACCGGAGAGTTCGCACTGGGGAGCAGCCTTTCACCTGCTCGGACTGTCGGAAGAGATTTACTCAGGCATTTCACCTACTGAAACTTCAGTCAGTTCATACTGCAGAGAGGGAGTTCACCTGCTCAGATTGTGGGAAGAGATTCCCTCACTCTTCCACCCTAAAGAAACACCAGTCAGTTCACACCAGGGAGAGGCCATTCAACAGTTCACTATTTGGGAAGACATTCACTCCGTCATCCAGCCTACAGTCAGCGAAGAGTTCACACTAGGGAAAAGCCATTCACCTGTTCAGACCGCAGGAATGGACTGAATGAACATCAGCGAGTTCACACTGCGGAGAAACCATTCACCATCTTAGACTGCGGGAAGGGATTCACTCAGTTATACAACCCAATGGTTCACAAGCGAGTTCACGCTGGGGAGAGGCCATTCACTTGCTCAGTCTATGAGAAGGGATTCACTCGTACATCAGCAGGTTCACAGTGGGGAGAGGTCGTTCACCTTCTCAGACTGCGGGAAGGAATTCAATCAGTCATCCATGCGAATACCTCACCGGGGAGCGGCCTTTCACCTGCTCGGACTGTGGGAAGGGATTCACTTGCTCATCTCAACTGAAGGTACATCAGAGAGTTCACGTCGGGGAGAAGTCGGTCACCTGCTCAGAGTGTGGGAAAGGATTCACTAAGTCATCCACCCTAGTGGCTCACTGGTCAATTCACACTGGGGTTTGGCCGTTCACCGACACACTGTGTGGGATGGGATTCACTCGGTCAGCTCAACTACAAAGACAACAGTGTTATGTACCAGAAGCCACAGATCATAACCGCAGTCAGGTTTTAATGTTAAAACCACTATTTGTCTTCGCGTCTGCACAAAATATAATAGATTGAACGAATAAACGGTGTTAACAATGTTATGCGTGCGGGCGCGCGCGCGCGCACGTGTGTGTGTGTGTGTGTGTGTGTGTGTGTGTGTGTGTGTGTGTGTGTGTGTGTGTGTGTGTGTGTGTGTGTGTGTGTGTGTGTGTGTGTGTGTGTGTGTGTGTGTGTGTGTGTCTGTGGTTCTCAAACTGTCAAGCTTAAGAAAAGTTCTTATATTCATAAGATTGTAAAGTTGATAGGCCCAGGAATCCACGAATAGATGAGCAAATGGAGAGATTTGCAAATCCACGCTAAGATGTTAGAGAGAAGGCGATGACCAAGAAATCCACAGATTCTACGTTGAAACGATGTAACAGTCGCTGAAGATCGTATCCGTCGTGTCGTCCCGAAATCCACACAGAAACATCACAAAGTGGCAGTCTCTGGAACATTCATTAGCTCAGGTGGTGACCAGATAATACACCTGAATCCACATAAGGGTCAACGAAAGTGATCGCCCACAGAATACGTCAGCAAAATCCGCGAAGGATCATGTATTCTGCGTGCATGGTGCCGTTGACCAACCCAAAATTTCAGGAATTACTGCCGTGAGATCTTGCTCCCTGTCCAAAACGTCGATCTCTCTCTCTCTCTCTCTCTCTCTCTCTCTCTCTCTCTCTCTCTCTCTCTCTCTCTCTCTCTCTCTCTCTCTCTCTCTCTCTCTCTCGATCACTTCTTCTGAAAGTTCCAGCGCAGCTTGTCACTGACGTCATAGTCCTGACTCTTCCAGGCGTATTAAGGTGACACGCAGGGTCGTTTAAACCCGTAGGGACATAACACTTCCCTTTAAAAGGGGGAAATTTTGATCTGTAAGAACAAAATTGTAACTGCAAACTACAATATATGAAACAATACATATAGCATATTACAGACTATTAGAACATCTTGCAGGAACGTATACAAATAGTAATTTCCACCCAGGTAATATAAAAAAAACTACATTGCAAATTTAACATCCAGAAAGACAATCGGCAATTTTATTATCCTTGCCTTTAATGTGAGTTATCATGAAATCATACTCCTGCAAAAGCAAACTCCAATTTAATAACCTATTTTTGGTTTTCAGCCTACTCAAGAAATCAGCGTATTATGATCTGTAAAAATGACAAGTGGTTTCTGAGCTGTGCAAACATAAACATTGAAATGCTGCAAAGCTAAAAAAGTGATAATACTTTTTCTCTGTGGTGGAATAATTTTTCCTGTGCTCATTGAATTTCTTTGAAAAATAAGGCACAGGATGGTCAATATAATCACAATCATCCCTTTGTACCAACACTGCACCTGCAGCTTCATCACCAGCATCCACGACCATGGAAAATGGCTTTGCAAAGTCAGGTGACCTGAGTACAGGTTGATGACATAAGATGGCTTTCAATTTATCAATGCCTCCTGACAAGGCTCTGTCCAAAAAAAAAACTTTTAGCCCTTCTTCAATGGGAGATCTACATCAGCGAAGTTCTTACAGAACTTGCGATAATATCCGAACATTCACGCGAACCTTCAAAGTGTCTTTTTACCGGTTTTAATGGGAACATCAGAAATTGCCTGGACTTTTCCCTGAACAGGACCCAACCTGCCGTGACCTGCAACATAACCAAGATAGGTCACAGTGGCATGGCCAAATTCACTCTTAGCTAAATTACCTGTAAGTTTGGCCTGGGAAAGCCTGTCAAACAGCTTTTCTACTGCAGAGATATTGTCTTCCCAAGCGTCACTCCCTGTGACTATGTCATCAATACAGGCATTTGTGTGTTCTAACCCAGAAATGTTCCTGGAGCATTTTTTATTCCAAATGACAGAACATTGTGCTCATACAACCCAGAAGTTCTTATAAATTCAAAGATTTCTCTGCCCTATCTGTTAATGGAATACACCAATACCCTTTTAACAAATCGATTTTTGTAAGAAATTTAGCTTTCCCAAACTTTACTATACAGTCATCCACTCCAGGGATTGGGTAAGTATTTGTTTTTGGTACAGCATTCATCATTCTGTAGTCAGAGCAAAACTTGATACTACCATATGGTTTAGGTACCATGGCACAAGATGGTTCCAATCTGAAGCAGAATGCATAATACTATCATTTTGTAACATACTCAAGTTCTTGTTCTGCAATTTTTCATTTTTCAATATTCATGCGATATGGTTGCTGTTTTATTGGTCGACATCTACATCATGCGAGGTTACTGTGATTCTTTATGGAAAACCGGGGAACAAATCCGTAAGTTTCATAATTAATTTCTTAATTTGCTGCCGCTGCCGTGACTGTAAGTGAGCCACTTCACATCAAGGTTTTCCAAAGGAGTTGGATTTGTCAATCTAGCCAAAATAATGTTTGTTTTAAAATGAGCTTCAAATAGATCAGCTAGTACATTCTCAGAAAGGTCATCTTCATTATTATCGACAACAGTTACAGCTGCTGTTTGCTTTTCAAAATACTGCTTAAGCATGTTTATATGACAAAGCTGGGTTGACCTTCGTCTACCTGATATTTTGACTACATAATCCACATAATTGATTTTAGACACGACCTCATAAGGACCATGGGACAGAGCTTGTAAAGGGTTTGTTTGTGTGGGACATAACACCAGCATTTTATCTCCCACCAGGTGCAATCTCATTCTAGCTGGTTTATCATACCAAGTTTTCATTCTTTCCTGGGCTAAATTTAAATTTTCTCTTGCTAATCCCCAAATCAATATGCAGCTATTTGTTAATGCACTGCTCTTTTAACAGTGCCAAGGGTCCTCGGACCTGATGTCGAAACACAATTTCAAAACTGCTAAAGCCCAGGGACTCTTGCATTAACTCGTTTACTGCAAATAAAGTGGTGAACTCCTTCATCCCAATCATTCTAATTTTCAATACAGGATGTATTAATCATGGTTGTGAATGTGCAATGGAATTTTTGTAAGGCTCCTTGGGATTCTGGATGGTACAGAGACGACGTAATCTGTTTGGCTCCCAGCCCATAAACTACCTGGTGGAATAATCCTGCCATGAAATTACTTCCTTGATCATACTGGATTTCTTTAGCCGAACCAAATAGAGTGAAATAAAAGAAACCTTTAGGAGAGCCTTCGACACATTTTTAGCTTTTATATTCCTGAGAGGTATGACTTCTGGAAATATATTTGCTGTGCTCAAGTTGGTTATCAAATACTGATGGCCAGCCTTAGTCTTTGGCAATGGGCCAACATCATCCACAATATATTTAGAAAAATGTTCACCGAATGCAGGAATAGGCTGCAGTGGGGCCACTGTCGTGACCAAATTAGGTTTACCAACAACGTGACAAGTGTGACAAGTTCGACAAAATGTCACAACATCTTTCCACAACCCGGGCCAAAAAGAACTGTTTCAGGATCTCATCCACAGTTTTACTCACACCAAGATAGCCACCAAAGGGTACACCATGAAGTAAAGTTAAAATCTCTTTCCTATGGACTTCGGGAACCATAACCTGGTGAACTTGCAGTCCTCACTAGCAGTAATATCAGGTGTTCTCCACATCCTCATTAACATTCCATCCCTAACTGGTACTTTCACAATCTCATCAACTGGGAGGATTTTTTCTGTCAAGACTGTAATCTCAGGGTCTTTGCTCTTTCTGCTATAAACTCCTTACTAGACAGAGAAAGATCATTATAGTTAGACCTAATACAAGGATCTTGCTCAAACTGTGAGGGTAGGACGTGAGTCCTGATTTGGGCTATCGTGGGTAACAGTACCATGCTGCACAGAACCATCTGCATTGGCAAGCTTCTTGCCATAGCTCGAGTCACTGCGCAGGAAGGATCAATATTTGAATCTATCTTTGGATCATCAGTAATTGGAGCGCCACAGGAACAACTTTACCACCTGTTATCATTTCCTAACAAGAAAGATACACCCGCACCGGGAGAGTGGGCCGTAGACCTATGTTAACAGTCCTTGAAACTAACTCTGAGTTCAAAATCACGTTGTGCAGAGCTACAGAAAGAATGCCTTCTCCAATGCCTTGAATAAGATTAATTTCACCAGTAGCGGTCTCATCACTAAACTCTAGAACATTGTCTAACAGGAGTGACTCAGAAGCCCCAGTATCTCGAAGAACTTTCACTGGCACCAGGGATGAACTATTCTTCGCTGACACAAACCCATCTGACATTAAAAGGACCAAATTCTTTCTTAACCTGGTCAGACGCCTTAGCCTTTGTCAGAGCTTTATCGGAATGTCCAGATCTCTGTGGGTTCACAGGTGTTTTAAACTGTTGAATACAGGCATCTGGAACTGCCTCCTTTTCCTTCTTCTTCTTCTTCAGCAGGAAATAATTAGACATAACATGACCAGGTTTCTGGTAATAGTGACAAGTAAGACTAGAATGTTTCTCCTTTACTTGCATCTTTACCTTTGTCACCAGTCCCAGATTTAATTTCTGGTTTACCCTGACTACCCATACTACTCTTTTGGAAGGTCTTACTCGGGGTATACTTAACCTTGTGGGTTAAAGCAAACTTTTCTGCTAATTTAGCAGATTCCTGTAAAGTGGCATCATCTTTCTCATCGAAATATGTCTTTATGTCATTGTGGACGCACCTTTTAAATTCCTCATTTAAAACCTATTATTTCAGTTTGTTAAAATTATCATACACATTTTTAGTTGAGCACCGTGGTTTAAAACACACAAACTTTTCATAAGCAAATTCCACATGAGTCTGGTTCATAGATTTTCTCAAATACCTAAACCTTTGCCTATAGTCTTTTGCTACCAGTTCATAGGCTTTAAGCATAACCTGTTTTACTGTCTCATAGTCAGTTGCATCGTAAATTGTTAGGGCAGAATAAGCCCACTGAGCCGTACCCTTAATTACACTGTAACAAGAGAGACCAAGCACTTTCCGGCCACTTTAGACTTTGAGAAACTTTCTCAAAACGCTGAAAGTATTTATCAACCTCGGCTTCATAAAATGGAGGGACCAATTTACCTTCCCCTACCGGCATCAAACTTCTCACCAGAGTCCACTGTCCAGAGTCCAGCAAAGGAGCTTGGATAAGTTGAATGCATTGACATCTTTTATTCTGCCAGGTCTGTCATCTGTTCTAATCAAGGAGTGATATCTAAGTTGAATGTACAAAGATGAAACGTGACTGATGCAGGACAAAAACAGTTCAAGAATGTTACACGAGTACAAATATTGGAGAGGTTTAGATCAGCATGTTTGGTAGGATTACGGATCTGAGTGTCCGATTGCTGTTCCCGTTCCCCTTTCTCATTTCGCACGTGATACAAGTGCCAAACGACCACCTGCAAGACTGGACACGTCCATCTCCGTCAGTGCGACACAGAACGATCCCCAGTCACTTTCCTAGAGCTGGACAGCTGAGTGTATTATTTGTTTATTCATAATGTCTAAAAAAATTCATCATTTGCCCTTGAACGCTTCAAAATAGTGTTTACTAAATAAGCTTTCAGTAGCGGAAGTAATTGGAAATAATGTGATGCAGAGCAGCAAGGATTTTACCGAACTAAAAGGAATCACCATTTTCCCATCGAGAGATGCTGACTGATCATTTGTGGTATTCTCTTATTACCTTAGAGGTCACTGCAGCATTTTAAATATGAGAATTTGCAGTACTACTGGAGAGTGACCCTTAATATTCGTCTGGAGAGAACACGTTAATGTAACAATGGAATCTGCACGAGCACTCTCAGACTGCGAGTCGCGGTAGGATATAAAAGGGGAATGTTCTGGACCTGGGGAGTGCTGCAAGGCATTGAAAGCTCAAGTGTTTGATTCCCTCAACCTGCTGTCACGTATTGACAGACAGATAAGGTACGCTTTTGACACAGTGGCTTTTATGAGTTGGCAGGTCAGTTCTCAACTGTGCAATAAGCCAGTGAGATGGTATTGGAGTTCTTTGTTTATCCTTATCAGCCTGCCATATCAGACCGTTGCACAAATACACGGATTGGAACCATTTAAAAGGTTTTGGGGCTAAGCAGGCAACTGGGGCAGTTTGGCTGGGCATCTTAGTTGCCAGAGTTGGACCGAATTCTTGCTGCTGTTCTACATAACCCTACTCTCATTGATCACGACACAGGGATAAGTACATCTAATCTTCCGACTGTCAGATGAAACCCTCTCCGTCATTGGAACAGAAACCAAGATAAAATGACCAGGGTTACTATATTAGCAGGATTACGGTTCCAAGTGGTCGACTGCTGTTTTAGTTTCCCTTTCTCTTACTCTTGTGACCAATGATTCAAGTTTCGAACGACCTCCTGCAAGGCAAGACATGAGCCATCTCCGTTAATGAGACACTAAACCATCCGCAGTTACTTTCCAAGAGTTGGACAGCTGATTGTGTTGCTTGTTCATATATTACAGATGCTCCACACATTGCGTTATCCATCGCCCAGTATCATTTGATCACAATCATAACGTGTAAAAATCCATTGTTTGTTCCTGCAACACTTCTAAACACAGTGGACTATCGGTGAATAAGTTAACGTAACAATAGAATCTGCACAAACTCTCGCAGACTGTGATCATGAGTGAAATTGGAAGAGAGACTCGCACCGCCAGTGCCACTGTGCTGGCACCATCAGTTTTAGTGGAAAGAGTCGGCAATCAGAGTGAATATGTAATGTGAGGCTGGAACCATGAACCTTAACCTTTGGTTGGAATCATCGGGAAAAATAGGACAGTGGGTTCATCATTGAAGAGCTGTAGGCAGAAATAGCCGAAACAATGCCTCAACACCAGAGAACCGCACAGCGAATAACAGATCCGTTTATTGAATGATGGAAATGCGTGTACATTGAAATAGTCTGCCGACCAAGGAGCTGAGATCGCCTTGGACTCCAGTTCCCTGCAGGACGACTGAGTGAGCGCTGACGTCAATTCCTCTGGGCGTAGGATCCGTTGTGGAATGTGAATCATTACGATTCTGGTTAGATCTGCCTCAAAGACCCAATGTTTGCCCGGTCGCAGTGGAGCGGAACATGTCCTCTTGTTTGTTAATTGACTGTAATTTACAACATTTAGACACTAACCTTTTCTTTTTCCCTAAAGATTCAGGCTTTCTATAAAACCAGAGGCTTTCCAGATCTCATTCATACTCTGATGTGAACTACATGTCAAAGTCAAAATCAAGCACAATTCAAACATGGGTCGAGCCCCGATTCTACTGACGAAGGGCATATACTACCCAATACTAACGGCCTTTGCTTTTCCTGGTAAGACGTCGCCGCGATCTACTCGGGATGTTTTTTTTTATTGTCTCAGCTCAAAGATATGCTCCTACACCTTAACAATAAGTAATTGCTCAGGATTTATCTATGTTTGGCAATGCCTTGTTCTTAGAGCCTTGACTCCGCTAGCGGTTATGGGCTTCTATAAGTCTAGTTGTAGTGACAGGGGTTTTCACCCTGGGGTCCACGGACACTTCGTTAAAGCTCCTCCGCATTAAAAGAATAGTTGGCCACACTTGAGCAGCAAGGGCAGGGGAATATGTGCTCATTTACTGACTTCTTTTTATTGATTTTACAGCGAACCTGCTGAAAATTATCATTATTTCCCGGCGAAATTGCGGACTTTCCGAATGTATCTGCGCCTACATGATGATCATGGCAGTGTCAGAATTATCCGTCATCGTCATCCACGTCGTTCCGCAGGAAATTTTAATTCCACGTCTGCCGCAGACCTTCCTGCATTACACGAGCTTCCTTGCTGCAATGGCGTATTGATAATAGTCGGTCTGCATCTGTCAAAGTGGTACACAGCCGCATTCACCTTTGGCCGTTATGATGCCATGTGCTGTCAGACGTTTAAAACAAAGTACTTCAGAGTGAAAACTGTGAGAATCCTTGCAGTAATAATTCCGATACTGATTTCCTTGGAGAATATCCCCTATGTGTTTGTATTTCAACCGATGGAATAATTGGTAATATTTCATGGAGCATTGACTTTAAGATGGATGTCATGAGGTCGCTCGCATTTGTAGCGTTTACTTGATTTGAAGCTTTCTTGGGTACAGTGTGCGCCTTCGGTCTAATGTTCCTATTTAATGTGCTGACAGTTAGACATATCCTTGTGGCCAGCAAATACAGAAAGGGATTCCGCAGTCACAAGAGTGAGAATTGTCCTGACCCGGAAATGGAAAGCAGAAGGAAATCCATAATTTTACTGTTCAGTGTATCGGGAAGCTTCATGTTGCTTAGTTTGACAACGGCCGTGAATCATTTTATCATCGGATTCAGCAAGCGGTCTGATCACAAGTATTACTCAACCGCATATATAGTATCTGAAACCGGACATCTACTCACCCGGTTCAGTTACTGTACAAACACCTGCATTTATGCAGTGACACGAACTAAATTCAGAGAAGAGATGAAGACGTTGATAATATTTCCATGCAGGTTTATTCTGTCATTGACCAATAAAAGTGTAAGTCAATCCAAGACTTCCAGTCCTGCGTAGCGCTCGGTTTCATTCCATCCCAATTTCAGTACCTACAGATGCCATTCAATTGACTTTATTTCCAGAACCTTCATAAAAATGAGGAGTAAAAATCTTTATGTTACGTCTCTGTCTAAATTTGCAATGTCTATTTTAAAATAATTTATAATAAATAGAACAGTCAGTGTAATATAAAGTACACACAAATCAGCGTGAGTTAATCAGTCTGATGGCCTGGTGGAAGAAGGTGTCCCAGAGACGGTCGGTCCTGGCTTTTATGCTGTGGTACCCCTTCCCGGATAGTAACAGCTGGACTAGATTGTGGTTGGGATGGCTTGGATCCCCAATGATCCTACGGGATATTTTTACACACCTGTCCTTGTAAGTGTCCTGAATCATGGGAAGCTGACATCTACAGATGCGCAGGTCTGTCTGCACCACTCTCTGCTGTGTCCTGCTATTAAGAGTGATACAGTTCCCAAACCAGGCAGTGATGCAGCCAGTAAGGATGCTTTCAATTGTGCCCCTGCAGATAGTTCATAGGATTCGGGGGCCCACACCAAACATCCGTCTGAGGTGAATGAAACGCTGTTGTGCCTTTTTCACCACCAAGCTGGTGTTTACAGACTACGTGAGGTCTTCGCTGATGTGGATACCGAGGAACTTTAAGCTGTTTAGCTTCTTAAACCCAGATCCATTGATGTCAATAGGGGTTAGCCCGTCTCCATTTCTCCTGTGATCCACAACCAGCTCGTTTGTTTTTACGACATTGAGGAAGAGATTATTTTCTTGACACCACTGTGTCAGAGAATGCTTCTTCCCTGCAGGCCACGTCGTTCTTGTTTGAGATTAGGCCAATCAATGCACTGTCGTCGGCAAATTTAATTAGCAGATTGGAGCTGTGGGTGGCAATACAGTCATGGATATACAGGGAGTAAAGTAGGGGACACAGTCTGCAGTTTTGAGCGGCTCCTTTCATTAAGAATATGAACAATCACATCCCTGTAATTCGTGGAAGAAATTCATGAACACATTTATTTAATAACTCCTTATAACCTGATGTTAACATCGGTAGCTTCATGGAATCTAATATCTGCCAACAGGTGGTTATGATAGGAAATGCAAATCATTGCATGTCAGCCTGTTTCGGACGCGCGCGAGTTCTCCCGGGGAAATTCTGAAGTTGAACAATATTTGTCCTTTTGTCTTCATAAGAACGAATCAACTGGAACAGGCAACAGGAGCCGGCCACCTTTAATCAAAGTGACCTCACTTTATTCCTTTGCTTTGCAATGAACTGATTCCCGTTTAGCCTGAAACACTTGGAAGAATAAAGAGGACACAAGCAGATTGAATATCAGTATCAATTACAGAGGCTGGAGTGGTATATTTGAAACCTATTTCCAAAAGTGAGTCGACAGTACAGGCTCTGTAGCACTGATAACGTATCCTGTTAAATAGGAAATAAAGCAGTAACACGTTGGTTCCAGACTGGCGAGATATGAGGCAGTGGAGAGCGGGGGAAGGGGGGCAGTTCGGTCTGTTTCAGAACTTGATCCCAGATCCAGCTCTTTTAGTGCGCAGTGTTGTACAAAGAGCGGAATCAGAAGGTTGGATGCAAGGATTTGAAAGACAGCTTCTGTACGTCCCGGAGGTCAGAAAGAGAGAGGGTGATGGAAATGCGGGAGACAGTGCAAACACTCAGACCACATCAGCAGTACAATCACTGGTAATACTCGCGTTCACTCTCAGACAACAAGTGATTTTGAACACAATATCTCGCAGACTGACAGTGACATCCGTTTGTGTATTTTACTTTTACTGTTCTCATAGCTCCGAGCACAAGTCTCATTCGGCAGTCTTCCATCCCATTACCACAGAGTTTTAACTTTTACAGAGCGCAGTTTGTACCAAGTGTAATGGCAAGTTCCTTGGCAAGAAATGTTGTGATGAGAGGGAGGGAACGTGAGAGCAGGGAGACTCCATTGTAAATTCCAATTATTTATTATCAAAACAATTATTGATCATAGTTCATCGTCCGACATCCACTTGCAATGAACGCAATTACATAGAGTCTCGTGCTCACAAGGACTCTATTACTACCAATTATCTATTTTACAGCCCAGATTTATCAGAGGCGCATAAAGAAATATGACTCATGAATCTCCCAGGTTTCCTTCTTTCAGTTTCAGCTTCGTCAGTGACCGGATTGTACTGAGAGCGGAGACACCAAAACCTGTGGGACGGTTTCTGTCCAGCCTGGATATCAGATAGTGAGAGTGGTCGACACAGAGAGAAAGGAAACTGTAGTCATTTATTTTTTTTTATCGGTGACACAATTAATTACCCTATGAACGTTTGGTGTCGGGCACTTAGTGACTGTAAACACCATCTCCCGCAGTCTGGTAATTACTACAGGATCTGCATAGTCCGAATTCGACAGTGGCAGATACCAGTTTCACTGCCGAATGGCCCAAGTTATCATTATCAGGCCTGCACTATGAGAGTGTAAAATGAACTGATTTATATTCGGTCTCATATCCCTTACCTACTGGAATATTCAATTAAACATTAAATCCTTCGGGAAGCAAACAATTGAATGCCCGTTCGGTGTGAAAGGAACTGCCTCACAGCGCTCACTTGGAGAATGAGCACCCCACTGCCACTCGGTGGAGAGAGAACGCAACGCTCATTCAGACCACACTGCGGACCGAGAAGAAATCATTACTATACGAAACAACGGGGTTGATGCCCTAACTCACTGCGGAAATAATACAAAACGCATACAGGCGAAGAATGCGCACTCATGAACGGGGAAAACAGATTGTAGCACAAAAGGAGTCTCACACTCGCAGAAGAAACAACACCGAACACAGAGGACAAGAAATGACGGACCCTTGCACTGCTCAATGACGGTATTTTGTACACAAGGGGCAAAAGAACGAACCACATGTCCAAGAGGACTGAGCGGAGAGGGAAGCAGCAAATCATAGTGCGGGGTGGAAACCCACCTATGCACGGAGTGGTTGCAGTCACTCTCACACATATACGTCCCACACACGCTCGGCATCAGAGCATCCACGACGGGGAGAGTAACGACCACATCGTGACAGGCTGAAGAACCCTCTTTACATGCACAGAGATTGCGGGAGGGAGAGTCGCTTTTGATCACAGCATAGGGTGCGGAAAGAGTTGTCCTCAAAACAGCCCCAGGACCGTTGTCCGTAGTTGAACTAGACTCTGTTGTCCCCAACACCACCCCAGGACCGTTGTCCGTAGTTGAACTAGACTCTGTTGTCCCCAACACCACCCCAGGACCGCTGTCCGTAGATGAACCAGATTATGTTGTCCCCAGTACTACCCCAGGGCTATTTTCCCTAGTTGAACCGGGGTAAACCATCTGGCCATGTAAGCGATGGAAATCACACCATCGCTATTCCGTATATAAAATGTCTAAATATCAGAAGAATATCAGCATTTGCAGGAGTTGTTGGACAGTTAAGTTGGGAGTCTGCTATTGATATTATGGGAGGGTTGTGACATTATAAAATATGTTTTTCACAAATAAAACTGTTTACTTTTTAGAAAACATAAAAGATGTTGCTCAAGAATTTTTAAATATACATTTTGAACTTGAGTTTATTTGAAAAAATAGTTTGCAATGTAAATTATGAATAAAAGTTCGATATATAACATGGAGTTCTCTCAAGTGTATTTCAGCATTAACTCCGACGTCATCCGAAGAACATTTCTAGCTGCTGGTGCATGGTCAAATTAAGATAATTTGGTATGTCAACGCTGATTCTGCAGGGATGAAATGCAGCTGAAAAGGGTATCAAACTTTTTGCCATTCTCGCAGATAGTGTGCATTGGATTGGAGTATTACTCGGGCGTCGGGATATTGCGCATTAACAAATTTGGAAGGCAGTTGGAGAAGGAAGCTGAGATTATGGATTTAAGTGGAGAAAATTGATAGGGCGAGATGAAGCAACGAACCCACTGGTACTACACGTATGGAGATACCAGAGATTTGAAATGTCCTGGAGAGTGTAAAATGCTGTAAGGTTTCACTGCTGTGTAACGTGTTGTGAGGTTTCACTGCTGTGTAACGTGTTGTGAGGTTTCACTGCTGTGTAACGTGTTGTGAGGTTTCACTGCTGTGTAACGTGTTGTAAGGTTTCTCTGATAAGGTCTTTCCGCAGCAGCAGTGTTTGGGTTATGACTAGAGATAACCGGGTTTGGAATGCTGTTGTTCTTTTTTGTGCGTCTGGAAGAGAGATTTTCGCGGTCTTTTGCCGGGGAGTGATGAGGAGGGAATGAGCGACTGGAGAGAAATAGAACATAGAGCAGTATAGCACAGTACAGTAAAGGCCCTTCGGCCCACAATGTTGTGCTGATCCTTAATTTGTAGACCGCCGGACGGAGTGGACTTGGAGCGGGGGTCCAAAAGGCAGCGACGATCGGAGGAGGTTGCTGGTCGACGGCTGACTTATCAGTGAGCTCCAACATTGCACAATTGACTGTTTCATGAGAATGGGTCCATTTTAATTTTTTTCGTTTTCTTTACTAACCATATAGTGAAAGTAAGAATTATAATGTTTAATCGTTTAATCGCATATTGTGTACGGTTTGTTATTTCGGGCAATGATTTGTAACAGGGGACACATCGCGCAGCATGTAACGACATCTCTGCGGTTTAGTGCGGCCGTGGGCAATCATTCCCTATATCAAACCGCCAGCCGAAGCGAGAGTTACAATTGTAAGGGCTACGTTCGGGATTGATTTCATTGGATGCTGTGTGATTACTGTGAGCGATGAACCAGTTGGGCAGATATTTGTACTCCTGCTGAAGTGTTAATTCACCTGTTAAATACTGTTCAAGTTGCAATTGTGGGCGGAGGTTTGAGAAAATGGCTGGCTCTTCTCCCGTTTTAATGCAGACCAGCGCTAAGGTAGCGGTAGCTGGGGGTGGAAATTTCAAAGAAAGGGTTCTCACGTTTCTGAGAAGTGAGGGGAAAGAGTAGTCGGATTTGGAATGTCTAATTAGTCCACGCCCCCCGGTGAAGAGTGAGAATTCCGAGTTAGTATCCACCCTTTTCTGGCGAATAAATCAGATTCAAAGTTCTAGCTATGGCAGACTCCGCCTATTCCCTGGAATACCCCCTCCCCCCGCCCTCAAAGTGGAAGTGGTGTTTGAGACCTGGGCGGAGCGGACTTTTCAGTCATTAACTAAGTGGCAGAGCTCTGATGATGTAAAGCGGCAGAGATTGGTTGAAAGTTTGTATGGGCGGGCCGCTGACGTTGCGAGAGAGGTCAGTTTGAAATATTTTGTAGCGACAACACTGGACAATGCTTTTGGCCCGACTGGAAGCCCAATAGAGCTCATGGTGCCGTTTCAGAACATGCGTCAGGAGGAAGAGTGGAAGCTTTCTGTTTTTTTTTTCCGACTACAGAGGCAGCTGAATTGTTTGAAGCGCAGAGGGGTCATTCAAGCGGCTGAAGTGGATCAGTTATGAATAGACCAGTTAGCCAGGGGCACCCAGTTCGATGAAATGATTACTTAGAGTCTCCGACAGTCTCGTAAGACACGCCCCCTCCAACATTTGTTGAGCTGATCAGAGAGGTACGGGAAGAGGAAAGCTTGGAGGAGACGCGGGGGAACAATGTCTGAGGGTACAGACCTCAGTCGTAGTCCCCTGCGGTGAAGTGACCACAGATAGCCTACCCCGGGGAGCGGGAGAGGAGATTGTGGCAGTGTTGAGAAGGGAGATATGTCGGCTGTTTATCGGCGTGTGTGACACCACTCTCCCCAATGATGGAACTGAATGTTGGGGGGCGTGCGAATTCCCCAAGGGGACGAACAATGCGTAGGGCTGCTAGTAGCAGGCGGCACGCCAGAAAGAGTCAGAGCCCACGGGTATCTCAGTAGGGAGAGTCTTTGGGAAAACCTAGAGGTGACCATGTGGGGGAACGGCCTGGTGTCTCTGGTGGAACATGTTCCCTGCAATGTACCAAGGAACCTCCGAAAGCGAAAGGCCCAGTTCCTGAAGGATCAGTGGGACCATGCTCCAGTGTGTCGCTACGAATAGAGGGTATGTATGCTAAAGCCATATTCAATACCGGGTCGCAGGTCACGTTGTTGCACCACACATTTTACAACCGGTATCTGAAGCATTTACATTTGACATCATTCAGGACACTGGAGACATCGGGGCGTGTTGCTAATGATTATCCATATGCCGGTCATTTGTCGGTGAAGTTGGAGTTTCCGGTGGCCAATGTGGAAGTGTCTGAGGTCTTTGATACAGCGGTGCTAGTTTGTCCGGACTCCGTTGAAAAGAGCGGCATTTCAATTCTGTTGGGGACCAACACTCCTCTTGTGAAGAGACTCATGGGGCCTGCAAGAAGAAGGCTGGCGAGAGCTTTCTGGGAAAATTATTTGTGTACCCGTGGTTTCGAGCGACTTTTGAGGAAGTACGTGACAGCATTGGGCCGGATACCCAATTTAAACAAGGGACTGTGTGGTTCACCCAGTCGAAGAAATGTTGGTACGGCCCGGGGAAATATCGAGAGTCATGGGGACCTCCAAATTTCCCGGAGTACCTGAGAGTGAAGATGGGGAAAAAGGCATAGGAGGATTGAGCGCATCTTAGCCCGTCGGAGTCCTTTGGACTGAGATGGAATGCAAAATGTGAGGAGGCCTTTAAGTGGCTGAAGGAGCTGCTGACCCAGGCGCCGATGCTGGCTTTTTACGTGCCCCTGCTTACCGTATGTACTGCACACGGATGCTAGCCGAGAGGGGTTAGGGGGCGTCCTGTATCAGGATCAGGCGTCCGGGTTGAAGCTCGTTACGTTTGTCAGCCGGAGTCTATCGCCCTCTGAGAAAAACTACCCCACGCACACGTTCGAATTCCTGGCGTTGAAACGGGTGATGGTGGATAAGCTGAGTGACTACCTCCACGGGGCCAAGTTTGAGGTGAGGACGGACAACAACCCCTTATTGACCTCAACGAAACAGATGCCACAGGCCAATGGTGGCTAGAGGCTTTGTCTGCCTATGATTTCAGCCTGAAGTACCGGCCGGGGAGCAGGATGATTTATGCGGATGCTTTCTTCTGAAGGGCGCATGAGGAACAGGTCAGGAACGAGGAGTGGGAGAGCGTTCCTACCCCGGGGTTGAAGACCCTGTGTCAGTTTCCCATCACCGTGAAGGGAGAGGAAAAGGAGGGGCATTAGCGAACGGTGGATCAATTGGGGGCTTCTGATGACGCCATCCCTCAAGTTTCTTGTACGCTGACTGCTCTGAAGGCAAGTCAGCTGCCGGAATTGAGTTCCGGTGAAGTGACTGCTGCTCAGCGAGATGATCCGGGCATTGGTATCATTTCGGGGGCGGTCGAAAAGGGAGACATGGCTCTATCGGAGAGGACAAAATACGCTTCGATGCCTCCATTACGACGAGAATGGTCACGGTTGGAGTTGAAGAAATAAATCTTATACCGGTTCAAGTCACCCCCGGACCGACCCCGCCGTTGCCAGCTGGTTCTGTCCGAGACGTATCGGAGGATGGCGTTGAAATCACCTCAGGATGATTCTGGACATCTGGGGGTGGAGAGGACCTGTGGATTGCTCAGAGACCGGTTTTACTGGACCAGAATGAAATCACCTCAGGATGATTCTGGACATCTGGGGGTGGAGAGGACCTGTGGATTGCTCAGAGACCGGTTTTACTGGCCCAGAATGAAATCACAGGTCGACGAATACTGCAAGTGGTGCTTTGGATGCATACGCGCGAAGACACTGCCTACACGGGCATCCCCCTTGTCCCACTTACAGAGTGCGGGGCCTCCAGACCTGCTGTGTATGGACTTCCCAGCAACAGAACTCGATGCCAGCAACATGGCGAATGTATTAGTCATCATGGAGCACTACAACAGACATACTCAGGCTTTTCCTACCAAGGACCATAGGGTTTCTACGATGGCATGTGTGTTATGGGAGAAGTATTTCATTTATTATGGCCTTCCCAGGAGAAGACATAGTGATCACGGACGTGATTTCGAGAGCAGAATCATCCGTGAGTTACAGGGCATGCTTGGAGTCGAGAAGTCGAAGACTACGCCTTATCACTCACTGGGTGACCCCCAGTCGGAGAGCTTTAATCGGACCTTGCTAGACATGCTCAGGACCCTGGAGATCAGTGAAAAGTGCAGGTGGAGTCAACATATTGGGCATCTTGTTCACCGTTATAAATTTGCAAGAAATGAAGCTACTCGGTACTCGCCATATTATCGGTTGTTTGGGCGCGAGGCGAGGTTGCCCATTGACCTTTGTTTTGGGACTGACCAGGGTGAGTTACCACCGAAGACTTAACTGAAGTATGTGTCTGACATGAGAAGAGAGTTGAAAAGGGCTTATGAATTAGCTGTGGTAGCGGCTGCACCGCAGAATCAAATGAATAAGAAAAGGTATGATCACAAGTTGAGGTTCTCCCAATTCCTTCCAGGAGACAGGGTACTCCTAAGGAATTTGGGACTACCGGAAACCATACGTTGGCTGACCGCTTTTCGGCAACGCCCTATGTGGTGGACAGTCAGAAGCCAAACCAACCAGCTTTCCGGGTGAAACTAGAGGATGGGAATGGTCCTGTCAAGATTATCCATCGCAGCCACATATTGCCCCTGTGTCAAGAGGTGCAGGTAGAACCAGAGCCGACTTGGAGCCCACACCTAGTAAGAGGACTCTTTGGAAACACGGGGCGACTACCGGGCCCACAACAGGCAAGATTAGGCTGGGTCCCACCCCTGAGAGGGATACTAATTCGGAGGATGACAACCTGGATGTATGGTATATGCTGCCTTTCCCTCACTCCCCAGAGATTTAGGAAGAGACATGGCCCTTCTCCTATTGAAGTGTGGGGGGTGCGGGGGATGTTTTCTATGGGCAGCCTGTGTTGCAGCGGGACTCTGCAGGGGAGGAGGCCGGGTCTGATCACGGAACAGAGTGCTCCGAGTTGCAGGAGGGCACGTGTGATAGATCGGGGGCGGCTTCGCCAGGCAGACTGGATGTATCCTCAATAGTGTCGGAACATAAAGAGTTAGATAATGGGGTGCGGAGGTCTCAGAGTATTAGAGTCTCAGAGCAACCAGATAGGTTGGCCTACGTAGCACCATGGGAACAGAGGGTGACTCCTACTGTGTTGGGTAGCTATGTCACTGCCTTTTACACCTGGACTGGGCTTTGTGTTTTGCAGGAAGCGTTGGTGAATTATCCCAAGGTCAGGAGGACATGGCTAAATTTGGTGGGGGGAGAGTGTAACATGCTGTAGGGCTTCACTGTTGTGTAACATGCTGTAGGGTTTCACTGATACTGTAATGGTTTCTCTGTAGCAGCAGGGTTTGGGTTATGACTAGAGATAACGGCTTTGGGATGCTGTTGTTCTTATTTGTGAGTCTGGAAGAGAGATTTTCACGGTCTTTGGCCGGGGAGAGATGAGGAGAGAAGGCGTGAATGGAGAGAGTTGGCACACCGCCCAACGGGGTGGTTTTGGCGCGACGGTCCGAAGGGCAGCGACGATCAGAGGAGAGCGTTGGTGGACAATCGGCTTATCTGTGTGCTCCAAAATTGCACAACAGATTGTTTCATAAGATTGGGCCATTTTTCTTTTTTTTTCGTTTTCTTTACTGATAATATAGTCGAAGTACCAATTATAATATTTTAATCACAAATTGTGTACTGTTTGTTATTTCAGGGTACTGATTTGTAACAGGTGACACATCGCGCAGCATCGACCCAAACGAGATTGCTTACGTTTCGCCGGGCCGGAGGCTATCACCTCCGATATTTAGCTGCCAGCCAAAGCAAGATTTACATTAGTTTCTGTCTTCAGTGTGAAAACTATCCTTTTATCCTTGTGAAGTCGGTTTCCTCTATATTGTGATTTATAATGTCATGCTCAGCCTTTCATGTGGTATCCTGCTACGTGCCTTCTGAAAATCTAATTCCACCACATCTTCAGGCTCCCTTCTAACATCTAGAAACGCTCTTTTCATGTTGATCAAACATGACTTGCCTTTCACCCAATGTGCTGGAAGGGTCTCAACTTGGGTCGAAGATAGAAATATTGCTAATGAAATCTTTTGGCACACTGGCCTTCATCAGTCAATGGACTCGGGATAGAGGGTGGGGTTCTGAGTTGCAGATTACAGCCTTTGTACCTCAGCATCTGAGAAATATTGATCATGATATTGGGACATTACTGCCCTCGGATAATCATAGTGAGATGTTTCAGGCAACTGATCACCGGAGTCAGTGTAATGTCACTGTCCGGCAGAAGAAAGGAAATTGATTGGACTTCGTTCCTTTGCCAACATAATCAAATGACCAAAACACAGGGCAGTTTTGTAAAGCCTCAGAATTACATTCGCAGCATTCGGCTTTTCCGAAAATAAAAGGATGGAGGACTAATTGAAGAATTAAAGAATTAGCAAGTTACTTTTGGGTATTAGCGGAGGATACCGCTAGACGTGCTCACAAAATGTAACCGTAAGAGCGGCAAGCGTAAAAGCAGAATTTTAGAAATAAGAACAAGGGTAGGGCATTTGGCCCATCGAGCCTGCTCCGGCATTTAATAAGTTCATGGCCAATCTGATCATGGACTCATCTCTAATTAGCTGCCTTTTCCCCTCAACCCTTAATCCCCCAACTTTGCAAAACTCTATCCTATCTTGTCTTAAATATATTTCCTGGGGTAGCCTGCAGCGATTCATTGGGCAGAGAATTCTGCTGATTCACCACTCTCTGGGATAACATTCCCTCTTATCTCGGTCCTAAATGTACATTGTGTGTCTTGAGGTTATGTCTCCTAGTTCTGGTTTCATCTACCAGTGGAGATAAATTTCCTGCCTCTATCTTATCCATCCCTTTCATAGTTTTATATGTTTCTATATCGTGTAACTCCAGGCCACAGTCTTCAAACAATCTCAGAAAAGGAAGAAAAAAAGATATTAAAGATAGAAATTGAGCTGAATCAGAAAATGTAAGCTAACTAGTCTCCGTTAGGCGCCATCATCCGAAGCTCCTCCCTCCGATTATAAAGGAGTTAACACACTCCATCAACTGACCAAAAGAGGGCAGTGTCAAATCAAGGTACGGCAGAAGAAAGGAAATAGATTGGACTGTGTTCCTATGCGAACGTATCAAAATACCACAACAGCGAGCCGTTTTATAATGCCTCAGAATTACATTCGTAACATTTATTTTTTCCCGAAAATACAAGGATGGAGGACTAAGTGAAGAATTACAAATTTTGTTAATTTTGGGTATCAGCAGAGGATACCCCTAGGCGTGCTAACCAAATACAACCATACGAGCGGCAAGCATAAAAACAGAAGAATGTAAGAAATAGGAACCACCGATCCTGTTCCGTCACCTAATAAGGTGATGGGCAATCTGACCAAGGACTCATCTTCATCTGCCTGTCTTTTCCCCTTAACCCTTAATTTCCCTACTTCGCAAAAACCTATTCGACTTTGTCTTAAATATTTTTCCTGGGGTAGCGTGCATTGCTTCATTGGACAGAGAATTCTGCAGGTTCATCACTCTATTGGAAAACATTTCCTCCCTCTTTCCGTCCAAAATCTACATTGCCGTATCTTGAGGCTATGTCTCCTATATCTAGTTTCATTTACCAGTGGAAGCAACTTTCCTGCCTCAATCTTATCCATCCCTTTCATGGTTACAGAGGTTTCTATATCGTGTAACTTCAGGGAACAGCCTTCAAAAGAACTCAGAAAAGGAAGAAAAAAGATATTAAGGATAGAAATAGAGACGAATCAGAAGATGCAAGCAAACCAGACTCCGTTAGGCGCCATCATCCTCAGCTCCTCCCTCCAATTATAACGGAGGTAGTACACTGAAGGAATATACCTTCAATCCATTACTAAGGCGGTAAAAAACAAATTCCGGATTGGTGGTGGGGGCGTGTGGCAAAGGCGCCAGTACAGTGTACAAATCTGTCACTTTAACGGTGGTGATGGGGATTATTAAACCTGATAACATACGTCAAATCGTTCATTTAATCTCAATCCTATCTTTGGTCAGTGATTGGAGGTAAGAAAACGTTTAAGTCGCTGGAGATTTGGTCACGTGGTGACGTCATCTTTTAGAAATTTTGACCCTAATGCGGACGAGACGTAACTTCCAGCGTCCATTTGCTTTAGACTGGAAAGTATTTCTTAAATGTTGTATGATTCTAATTATAGGTTATTTGTTAACTGTTCAACACTTAAAAGTTCTGCGATAGTTTAAAGTGTGAATGCATTGAGAATGTAAAATATTGCACAAGGACTGGACATTTGTGAGTTCAGTTGAGAGAGAAAGAGATGTAATGCGTGCGTGAGTGAACGGAAGGAAATCGTCTGATTGTTGGCATTGTATTGAAAGGATGTTTCAATTAATCGTTTCTTTAACAACAGGATCTCACTGTCTCCAAATGTCTCCTTCATTGGTTGAAATAAATTTGAAAGAACATGTGGATATCAGAGACTGCTTCCTTTTCCGAAATTGTGTGACGTCGCAATTGTGTATGGAGGCCGCAATCATCCACATCTGGTTTCCCTTTGTTCTTTGGAATATTTGATAAGGACCTCACTCTAGCAATTAACTGTTCATTCTTTGTACACCAGTTACCAGCGACAGCTTTGAAGGAAGAAACGTTGCAGCTCAGGTGTTTGCTTTGCCTTTCCTGCGTATTTTGATTGTGTTCTTGTGTTTGTTTATTGTGGTATTGATTTCAGAGTGAGACACGGATTCCACACTGGCCATGTGAAATCAAGGTAAAATGGACCGGGATATGATTGTATCTCTTCCGGGAAGGATAAACCAATTGTTCAAAGGAAAATTGATATAAGACAGATTGGTGTGTACTTGAATTGTGAATTTGAAGTTCGCTTTCTAGGAGGCTGGTTCATTTGGAAAGCAAAAAAAAAAAGATGCTGCTGAATATTTTGAAATGCTGATCTTGATTTACAGGGTTCCATGGGGGAAAAAAACGTGTGTATGTAATCGTAGCATCTGCCCTGTAATGAGCAAAGGAGATTTCAGTTTATTTCGCGTACAGTTTCAGTCCTGTAACAAGTATACGTGATTTCAGTTCAGAGAGCGTGCAGTTTCAGTCCAAATTTAATAGTTTGCTTTCACAATCAGCCCCAACTCAGTAAATTATCCAAGTCCTGCAGGATGGCCAAATTAAAGACTGTCTCTCGGAACACTATAATATCAGAGACTAAATATAGTTGTAAAGTGCACTGACGATTATTCCTTTCCTGTGGAACATCACTGGCCTGTGACCTCCAGGCAGAGTAAACTCCATCCACTACCTCATCGGTCTTCCCTTGGTTAGCCAGTTCTGAATCCATGCAGCCAGGTTTCACTGGATCCCAGGCCACCTGATTTTCTGAAAGTGTGCACATTCGGGAACTCAGTCTAATAGCTTACACAATTCATATACCACACATCGAATCTTCGGTTTCATCTCCTTATTTTTCACTGTTTCATGGGATTTATTCTGGCTCATAAGGGACACAAACCCATACTGACTGTCCCCAAACAGAATACGGTTCTCCATAAATTCCGCCTCGAAGAAGCCTCTCCAGTACCTTGCCCTCTACTGACCGAAGACTCACTGACCTGTAATTCTCAAGACTATCTCTATTACATTTCTTGAACAAATAAATAACATTTTCCATTCTCCAAACCTCCCGTACTACTTCAGTAGCCAGTGATGACGCAAATATTATGTCCAAAAGCCCAGCAATATCTCCGCTCGCTTTCTCTAATTACCTAGATTACATATCGTCTGGCACAGGGAAATGTTTTATATTCATGTATTTCCACTTTCCACCTCGTAATTCTAAGCATCTGCATGTCTCAGCACACCTGCCTATTGTCGCTGTATCCACATTCATCAAAGTCTCACTCACTGGTGAATACCGAAGCAAAGTATCATCAAGGATTTTCACTGCCTCCTTGCACTCCATGCACGTTTCCTTTTTTATCTCTTATCTTTCCCACACACTCTCTCATCATCCTCCTGTTTGTCACCTACCTTAATTCGGCCCTCCTATGCCTTCTCATGTCCCCTATTAATTCTTCTAAATCCATTATTAAATCCGTCCAGGTTACATTGTGAATTTCACGCCCTGCCTGATCGTTTCTTCCAGAGCATTAAGTATATTTCTTTCTTCTTTTTGGATAGTTGTTCCATATCTCTTTTCAACCAGGGTTACTTTACGGTGCCATCCCATCCCCGCCTCAATGAAACAAGTCAATGCTGAGCCTCAATCTGGTGCTCCATTAACAGTCTCCATATTTCTCTTGTGCATTTGAAGGAACAAATCGCTTCCCTAATTCGGCTCCCACGCTCCTACCCAATAGTATCAATTAAGTACATTCCATATTGTCTGATGCTATCCCAGTGTAAGGTATGTGGAATAGCTGTGCTCTATCGTTCTGAAATGCTGACACGCGGAGAGATCAGTTACCTGATCCATTTCACTTTCTAGTATTAGCACAGGATCGACTGTTCACTCGTCCGCCTGCCGGCTACTTCTGCTGGGTCACCTTCCCGTACACAGCTGAGAAATTCAGTCACATCTAAATCTTTTAAACAGAGGAATTGCCGATGAATATCAGTGAAGTTTAAGTTGCCTGTGACGACCGCCGTGTTAATATAATAACCTGTGGAAAATCTATGTGCCGATCTCTCACTGTCCCTGTGTGTTGTTTTCGTTTAGTGATGGGAGTTCTGTACCAAATACCCTCAAACGAGTGTTTGTTCCCTTCCTATGTCTAAGTTCTACTCACAGTCGATTAACATACAATCCCATCACAGTGCCTTCCCTTTCTGAAGTTGCGATACTGTCACACTGTCCTTGTGTTTAAAAGGCGTTCCATTTACTCTCTTTTACCCGACTATGAACATTTTGAAACATCTGAACCCCGAAAAGTCCGGAGGTCTTTCCTTCCTTTGTGATTGATTTGATTTTATTTCTTACATCCTTCACATACATGAGGAGTAAAAATCTTTACGTTACGTCGCCATCTCAAGGGACAATCCGCAACCATAGTAATTTATAATAAATAGAACAATAAATGTAACATAGAGATACACTCAAATCAGCGTGAGTTCATCAGTATGATGGCCTGGGGGATGAACCTGCCCCGGAGCCTATTGGTCCTGGCTTTTATGCTGCGCTACCTTTTCCCGGCATAAGATCAAAATCTATCTCCCGATCTGTCACTGTCACTGTGTATTGTTTTCGTTTCGGTAATGCGGTTTCTCTACAGAATACTTTCACACGAGTTTTTCTTGCCTTCTTACTTCTGAGTTGCTCTCACAGTCTATTAACATACAACCCTAGCACAGTATCCACCCGTTCCGCAGCTATGATACTATCACACTGTCCCTGTGGATCAAAGGTTTTCCCTTTACTCTCTTTTGCATGACTATGAACATTATGAAACATCGAACCCCGAGATGTCCGGAAATCATTCCTGCCCTTGTGATTGATTTTATTTCTTACATCCATCACATACATGAGGAATAAAAGTCTTTACGTTACGCCTCTGTCTAAATGCGTAATGTGACACCCTAGTAATTTATAATAATTTATAATAATTAGAACAGTCAATGTAACAAAGAAATACACTCATATCAGCGTGAGTTAATCAGTCTGATGGCCTGGGGGGATGAAGCTGCCGCGGAGGCTGCTGGTCCTGGCTTTTATGCTGCGGAAACGTTTCCCAGATAATTTTCAAATCTCTCTGATAGTTTGGAATTTATTCATTTCGGGATGACCAGGCACATGATTGTTTGAATTTATGACATATTTGCCAAGTCTACTGTTTTTTTTAACTGTTTTATTCTAAAACTGCGCTGAATTGCATTTGGAGTGGGCGTTATCTACACAGATGGCCATTTAACGTAAAAACATACTTCATTCCATTTTTCAGCTCTTGTCTGAATTTCCTCTGTGTCAGTGTATAGATACAAGTATTGGTGCACACACTGAGAGATTGCAACATGAACCCACACTGCTGTAGTATATATACCGGGGAACTGAAGTATCTTTCCAGGTAATAGTAATTTACCCTTTGCCATTTCAGGGAATGAGCTGCATACGGCATCCAGAATACTATGAAATTAGCGGAAATTGCAAACAATAAAATCATCGATTTTCTGCGGTTTTCCACCTCGATATCTTTCTGATTATCGCTGCTCTTCCGAAGCCCTCTGCGGACTCTATTTGCCGCAATTATATGCCTTACTGTTAACACATTGAAGACAAGAATTAAGCCGATTGGTAGCAACGGTGTTAAAATGCTATCTAGTAATTCGATTCCTTTCCACACGGGTGAAGTAGCGTATTCATCTGTGAGGACGCAACGCCACGGGATGTTGTCAATGACGAGGTATGGTTCAACAGTAAAGTAAAACGGAACACTTCTCCCGCAACTCACTAAAACCACTGTCACCATAACCACAGTTGCTGTTCTCTCGGAGCAGTATCGCTCCCGCAGCTTTTGACAACATATTGCGATGAAACGATCGAAGGTAAAACTGACCGTAAACCAAACAGAGCAGTCTCTCGTCACAACAAATAACGCAGTTGTCACTGCGCATACAGGAGTGATGAGCAGGTATCTGGAATAAATGTAGATATTGTTGGTCCGATCCAGTAAGGCGAAATCTATAACCACCATCAGATCCGCTGTTGCCATTCCAACCAGGTAACGGGTGATGCATTTGGAGAGTCCGCATTTTCCCCGAGATAGGATCACAATCGCCGTTAAATTAACTACAAGAAATTTGGAGAGAGAAAAAAAAATCAACACAGAATTATCGTTAGCTGCAAATGACTGAATGCCCAGCATTTTTCCAATGCTACGCAGGGTATAATTTCTTTTGGAAGTGAAAAACAGAAATTCAATTTGTGCGGACTCTGTCTGTGCACACCGGCTGGACAATAATGGACAGAATTAGCAGTGGGTTGGCGAATTTCCGACAGATTAGAACTGATTTCCTTGTCTGAAGATTCGGTGAAGATCGATCGCTCCATAAACAACATCATATCGATTATTTGAGGCGGAATAGCTGAAAGATTTATTTGTTGAGAAATCATGAGATTTAGTGCATAATTTAACGTTTTATGGAAGAAAAGACCTGAGTGTCGATATTCGACTGGCCAGTGAGTTGAAAAAAGCTTCTGATCCGGAAATGCGACTGCTGTCGGTTCAGAAAGCCAGGCAAGGTGAAATTATGGAAGTACTGCAATATCGGCACCAGCGCCATTAACAAAAGTAATAAAAAACATCGCACAGAGAAAAAAAATCTAGAAGCTGAAAAACAAGACTATCAGATGCTTGAATCCTCAATTCTGGGAACACATTTCAGACGAATGTAGAATCTGTGCTCAGTAAAAGTACAAACAATGCAGCGGAACGAAACAAGAGACGACGGGACCATGCATATAGTGACCAGCTACAGTATCTTACCCGGGATACCGATCGCGACAAGTGTAGGGTAGAAAACGGCCGCGATGTAGTAAATCGCTGGATATCCCATATTCCGTCAGAAGCAGCGTTCAGTCGAATGGAATTATCCCGTTGCTCATATGGACCGGTGCCAGGTTTTACAGAGTTATATATAATTCAGAATAATTCCACTGCGGCAATTAGTGTGGTTATGATATCTGCCGCAAGAGGGACAACCAGCTACACAAACAGTTACATTAAATTGTTTTTCTCACTCTGTACGCGTGCCATAAATTCGCATCCCCATGGGATGTTAGAAGATATTAACTTTAAAAAAAAAGAAAATACGAACTTTGTCAATGTCCTTTCCAAGATACCTGGCTTCAGCTGCTGAAATGGGACATTTTATGACAGGGTTGCTTCAAACGTGGACAATAATCCTGAACAATCTACATAGACAATCAACTTCAAACAGATTTATTTTGTCACATGCGGCGGAGCACATTGAGGGAGGGACATTAGCGTTGCAGGTGAAATGGAGTATAATTTATTGAGGGGGAAGTTAGGGACCTTTTTTTCTGTCGCTTGTTCTAGTCATTTTGAGTCGTTGGAATAACGAAATTCACAATGTCACCTAATGACATGTATCAAAATAAAACACATTGTACGTATGTTCTTCTGAGCAAATGGAAAATATAGAAAGTGATATTCCTGGGACCTTTGATAATAAAAAGCTACCGACCCAAACGAATTTAGATGTGGCTGGTGGACGGATTGTTTGACCTGTTCTCGATTAGCAGAAAATGGATGGTTCATTTTTTGATTCTGACAAGTTTACTGCAATGACTGGTGTCAGGCAAGTTGTTATTGATCATGTAGTTGATAACTTAGATGTCGATGGAGAAAACTGAATCAGACAAGAATTCGGACGAATCCCAGTTTGGAAGCGCTGTTCCAGCCAAGAACTCTATCCAGGCTTGTTGCTTGATGTTGACTACCTGGGAAATCTGCTGAAAAAATGGCAGATGGAATTTAGTACAGAGAAGTTTGGGGTGTTCTGCGATGTGAGGAATGATAAAACACGCTAAGGCGCACATATTAAATAGGTGGACTTCAGTGTGCGGTATTTAAAAAGAGACCTGACTATACAGATCGATAACTCCTGGAAAGCGGCGTCACGGGCAGATCGGCTCGGACTGAGCTCTCATCACATTGGCCTTCACATTCAGATCACGGAGTAGACGATTTGTAACGTTATGTAGAAGCTGAAAAATACGTTGGTGAGGTCATAGATAGAACATCGTGGGCTTTTCTGGCCACCGACTTACAGTTTTGAAATATCAGTAAGCTTAAAATAGTGCAGCGATAATATGAAAGTAAGGGTTGAGAAATGAGCAGAGTGAATGCACGCAGATTTTCCCCATCCAGGGTCTGTACTATAGACACTACAGAGAGGGTGTGTGGATACTAGAGAGCGAGTGCACTGGAGATTCAAAATGGCGTTGCCTGGAATGGAGGACGTACCTGAGGAGAACAGGTTGAGTGCACTTGGCCTTTTCTCCTTGTAGTGAGGGGGAATGAGAGGTGACCTGATAGAGGTGTATAACATTATCCACGTTCATCGCGTGGATCGTCAGAGCTTTCTGCCCCCCAGGGCTGAAATGGCTAACACAAGGAGGCCAAGGTTTTAAGGTCCTTGAAAATAGGTATAGAGGGGATACCAAATGTGAGATTCTCACACAGAGAGTGGTTTCTGTATGGGATGCACGTGGTGCTGAAAACGGATACAAAAGGGTATTTTAACAGCCTGTTAGATAGTTACATTGTGCTTGGAAAAGTAGAAGGCTATGCCCTCTGGAAAATCTGGGGGGTTTCTAGAGTAGGTTACATTTTTGGCACAACTTTGTGGACAGTAGGGCCTGTAATTGTGCAGTAGATTTCTATAATTTGATTGAACCTACCACTGGAGTTCATAGTTTGTAGGAGAAAGTTAAAATGCAGCGGTAAGTGGTTGATTCAATTGCATCATTACAGTGAAGGTTGTGTCGGTTCGTGAATGAGAGAGGGACGGAGGGTGCAGATAAATGCAGGGCAGACGGATGATGGACAGAGGCGCCTATTTCTCTGCAGTAATAGTGTGTATCTTCATGATAATGTGCAGTAATAATGTATCTTCATGATAATGTGCAGTAATAGTGTATCTTCATGATAATGTGCAGTAATAATGTGCATCTTCATGATACTCTTGAGACTTTAGAGGGCGTGCTCAAGCTCACCTTTCAATCTCATTTCCTTCTTCTCCTGAAGTACAAACTACAAACGTGCTCTCTGCATGTTGTGAAACTCGCACCGGTGAGCGGCCCGCGGCTTATTGGTAAAACAAATTTTCACCATTCTGCACCCAGTGTGAAACGTATCAATGTGTAGCCCTCGGTTGCCTCGTGATATTCTCACGTCTGTATCTATGGTGGAAATGTTAACAATGTGCGGATTTGCTATCACAGGAGGATGACTCGCCTATCTGTATAAAACGTGGAGCTGGTATTGATGTGCGATGTGCAGGACTGTTATCATCACTGTGGGCTGCTCACCACTATGTATCCATTGCGGAATTCGTACTGATGCGTGGCCCTCGGCTGCTTTAAGGTTATCTCAGCGCTGATAAAACGCTTTTCCCTCTCATACTTTGAACACGATTTGTAAGGCTGACTGTGTCGTCCAACTGTGTGGTTCACCTTTTCTTGTAAATTGCTTTCTATCTTTAACTCAGAAACAGTTGCCATTTGTTGCGACAGCAATTCGTTTCAATTACTACTCCGCCATTACATTGTCCACTGCGCCATTAATCAATACAAACATAGAAACATAGAAAATAGGTGCAGGAGTAGGCCCTTCGGCCCTTCGAGCATGCACCGCCATTCAGTATGATCATGGCTGATCATCCAACTCAGAACCCTGTACCTGCTTTCTCTCCATACCCCCGATCCCTTTAGCCACAAGGGCCATATTTAACTTCCTCTTAAATATAGCGAATGAACTAGCCACAACTGTTTCCTGTGGCAGAGAATTCCACAGATTCACCACTCTCTGTGTGAAGAAGTTTTTCCTCATCTCAGTCCTAAAAGGCATATGAAGAAAGGCTGGATCGACTAGGCTTATAATCACTGGAATTTAGAAGACTGAGTGGGGATCTTATTGAAACGTATAAAATTCTAAAGGGATTGGACAGGCTAGATGCAGGAAGATTGTTTCCGATGTTAGGGAAGTCCAGAACGAGGGGTCACAGTTTAAGGATAAAGGGGAAGCCTTTTAGGACCGAGATGAGGAAAAACTTCTTCAGTGACGGACGGAGATGCATTTTTCGGCAAAGCAGGTTTCTGACTCTCACGGGGACTCTGAGGTGGTGATGTTTCCCGGCAAATGTTGTCAATGCTCAGACACTGGAGGTGCTGCCTGGACGAGCACTGTCCACGTACACACTGCAGAATGAAATGTGATGAAGCGGGGTCCTTCACTGGATGGCATCAACATTCCTATTGACTTGCTGAAGATTTAAGTGTGGAATATTCCATCATACTCTTGTTCCGTGTCATCCGTGGACATAAAGTAGGACATGTCAGAAGGCGAGTCACAGAGCAAGTCTCCAATGTTAATCTATTGATCCTGCTGCAAGGCAGCTTGAAACTAATTTTGCCAATCTACCTGGGATTCAAAGGGCTCCAATCTTATAGACCGGCCGCAGATCCGTCTGGATAGGACCCCTGGGGAATGTTTACACATTCATTCGCCAATATCACTAAGCATGGATTTTAGAGGGTGAATGTGAAGCGATAGTGTTCCACAATGCGGTATCGGAATCTAATGTGTATTGGGTCTAAACAATCTAGACTGAGGGAGCACGTGTAGATGCAGGTAGGGCACATGCACTCGCAGAACCTGCAGAACGGACTGCGGGCCTTGTAGGGAATTATATCCCGTTGAAGACGGAGGAAGTTACGGAGGAGGAGTGCTGAAGGTGTGTTAGGTAACAACATGAAGATTTTTTTTTACTCCAGCGATAAGAAGGATGCGGAAATCATAGAAAGTGTGCAGAGGAGATTTACAAAGATGTTACCTGGATTGGGGAGTATGTCTGAAGAGAATAGGTTGACTTAACTCGGCCTTTTTTCTTTGGAGCGTATGAGGAAAGCTGGTGATCTGATCGAGGTGTATGAAATAATGATCGAGTGGATAGCCAGAAGCTTTTTTTCCCAGGACTGAAATGTCTAGCACGAGAGGGACACAGTTTTAAGGTGCTTGGAAGTAGGTACAGAGGAGATGTCAGCGGTAAGTTTTTCTTTTCCACATTGATGGCGATTGCATGGAATGGGCTGCCGGCAACGGTGGTGGACGCTGATACGGTAGGGTGTTTTCAGAGACTCCTGGACAGGTACATGGAGCTTAGAGAAATATAGAGTTATATGTAACTCCAGGTAATTTCCAAGGTAAGGACATGTTCGGCACAGTATTGCGAGGCGAAGAGCCTGTATTGTGCTGTAGGCTTTCTATGTTTCTATTACGCTGGAGGAAGGTAAATTCTCCAGAAAGTGAGACATTGATGTCAGGGAATATTCACCCGTTTCAGGGTGATCATATCGTTCAGTCAATCAAAGGTCAGGCAAATGGTTGCAAAATCAAACATGAAAACGGCAAAATAATGATAATTACTATCTTAATTCAATGAAAATGTAGGAAACTGCACGAAATTTCAAGCGTGTGAGGATGGGAGATTAGGATGTTCAATTCGAGTTGTCTAAGGACACAGGCGTATTTACTTGCCAGAAAGCGTTGTTCTGCCAACCAAGCTACAAAATTCCAGATGGCGACTCTCCTGTCATTCTCATCCTGAAAATGCTGTTTTTGTAATTGTCAATTAAATATCGCAAACATTTATTGAATATAAAGAACTACAACTAACGGCTCAGTGTATATCGTGGGTTTCCCATCTTCAGGAACACAAATACAGTAACTTCATATTACGAAAGATATGTCATATCTGGAATTTTCCAGTTAGCAAACGATTTCCTTCCACGCCGCTCTGCCGTATTGGGAAACCGTGTACGAGGCAAGTTTCAACAGTGGATTGCCACTGCCTTTGGCAGGGTGAGCTTTTTTTTAAGAGATCAACAGCTCTCTTAACCCAGCAAAGATGGAGAGCGTGCAAGCGTGTCGGCTGGATTCAAATCGGGCCGTCTTGCCCCGAAGTCCAGCACTGATGCCACTACGCCACCAGCGGGCTAAATATTTATTATATTTTAGAATGAATGTCTTGGAGATTTTATTTTGTCTCGAAACTTAAGCTGCTAATTTGAGACACATTAATAAATAATAACTTTCATAACATGTACAACGTGTACTAAATACGTATCAAATTTGATCTTTATCAGATCACAATGAATATCTGTTAATGACAGGGAATTTTTAAGCAGTTAAAATGTAATATATGTATATGTGTTCCTGAAGGTGGAATGTCAGTAACTGTATTCACCGGAGAGACACCATTTGGAATATTGTAGCAGAGTTGGCAGAACAACACTTTCTAGCAAGTGAATAGCCCTGTGTCCTTAGATGACTCCAATTGAAAATACTGATCAACCATCCGCACACGCTTGAAATTTGGTGCAGGTTCCTGCATTCTCATATAATTCTGGTCGTAATGATCATTATTTTGCAGATTTCATTGTTTGTTTTTGCACAATATACATTTACTTCATATTACGCTAAAAAAAACTTCCCTGTCATAAACAGGGAGTCATTGCGCTCTGCTAAAGTTCAGATGTGATACTTATTTAGTACACGATTTACATGCTATAAAAGTTACTATGCTTAAGATTCGTGACAAAATAAAATCTCCAAGACCCTTCATGTTAAAATGTTACATATTTTCACCTCTGCTGCTGGGCCTGTTGTACTCTACCCAGAGGGAGCTCGTCCACTTGTAGGCCTCTCCTGACATCCAGCTCCTACCGGTGACTCCGAGTTACTGTTTGCATCTGAGAGTGGCAACCCCCAGTACGGCGTTTCGACAGGTGGCTAAACCAGGTGGGGGTAGCCAGGAAACTTGAACCCTCGTTAGTAAGGGATTTGCTTACCCCAGCATTTAAAGCCAGTTCCCGGACTCGGCGGATGAGATCCACTGCAAGATGCATTAACCAAGAAGGCTTTGCAGAAAGCTTCATGAAGAGTGAATGACAAAACAAGGCACAGAAGGTGTCATGGCAACCGCTGCCTTCGCCAATCTTGACCTTTTTATCCTGCCTTTGGACCAAGACATTTGGGGCCGAGAGAGTGGAACTGCCCCAGTGCAAAGCTTTTTAGCTATGAAATTCTTTCTTCACAAGTTACAGCATCTTCGGATACGACAGACAATCAACACTGCTACAAATAATTAAATAGGAGTTAGGAATATAAAAACAAACTAATCAGTTCGGTCATAACCCATTGATATTCTTTCAGACTTTTACCTTGCACAGTTTTCACAGTCATTTCAAATATACATCGGTTTTCTAGTTATAATTCCGCATATTCCATAAAAATTGTCACATCGTCTATTTCAAAGAAAGAGATTGTCATTTATTCGCCAATGGACGTATATAGATAGATGGACGGGTGCATAAATAGATAGATGGATCGATTGAGAAGGATTACTTTTACGAGACAGATAATTTGATTTTTCTGGGCTGTGAAGAGAAACAGAGGTTATTTCCCTCCTTCCAAGGGGTCCATTACTACAACGAACAGGACTACAGGAACATCACTGCCCACGCGGTGTAACCAGTGCTGATTCTAACATGCTACCGAACACCTGTCACCTGATCTCCAGATCCCTCAATTCTACAATGTTATTATCACATCACATTCATTCCCACGATATCTCACACAGAGAATATCACTGCTTATTCAGAAACATCTTCATGAATTCTGGTGAATTCATTGCTTGTCCAATCTCATAATGGGCAGCAAAAACAATACGTATGACCACAAAATAATATAAATATCCCTGTTTATAAAAAATGCTCTTCAGCACAATCACACCACTAGTGAGGATACCCTACAATCAGTGATCACACTGTCGCTGGATATCAGAACATATTGGTTATGTATTTCATTGTCAATGCCCACTCCCTTGCAGCAAATAAAATGCTGATAACACACAAACTACGAACTGCAGAATCAATGCCTCAAATATATAATCATTAATCGTATTTATTGTGCCCTGCACAACAGGAGATGGTTGTGCGTTGTGGACAGAATTTCCCTGCATCTTATCGTTCAGATGAGAGAGTTGCAAGGTCAATGTACCAACGAGTCCGAAACATCAGTGGACATAAAGACATTTAACCTCGGCTTTTGTTGTTATTTTTGCACTTATATCAGATGTGACCCAACGGATAAGGAGAAATATTCACTCTTTTTTTTCTATCATCACAGTAGGCCATGTTTATATTTCCGGGTACCCGCACATTTTTATTTTCGTACATCTAAATGAAATTCAGTGTTGTTTATTTGCGAATCCTGTTGCACTCTTACATTTAGTTAGTCTGCACTGTTTTGTTCAGTGGGTTCATATAATGGAAATCACTGGGGAACATGAGAATGTCGTGCTTTGATCATCTTTACACAGCTGATCTGATTTCCTCTGATGTCTCATAGTGAATTTAACTGTCAAAATACCCTGTATACGTGTAAACATACATTAGGAATGCTTAGCCTTTGGGAAAAAAAACTGTACTGTGTGTGTCGAATAAACGTGTAAGTTTTCCGTTGTTTCAAGCAGATGGTTTAGAACAGCAAGAGAGAATTGCTGTGCATCACTGGTCAGATTGATTACAGTCAGGTGAGATGTAGCTAATTGGTTATAGATTGGCACTTGCAGAATTGCGAGATACGATCAGTTGTATGTTTGTGTGCAATAAAATTGAGAAAGTTTTTAAGTATTTTGAAATAATTTGCAACCTAAAACACAACCTGATGAATATGCACAAGCTCCAGAATGTGAGGGATGAAAACAGGAAGAGGAGATATCCTTCTAGTTCAGCTCTTTGCTTTTTACTCCTGTCATTTCCCAGATTTGGAAACGTATTTTTATTTGTAAGACGAAACGGAATTTGTTAAATTTACAATAAGGAATTTGTTTTACCTATCCGTTCAGATTGAAATCTGGATTCGTTTGGGGATCTGTGGAAACAGAATCCGAAATTGCATAAACATATGCCGCTTGTATTCAGTGGCTAGAGGTAATGGTCTGGAAATCGAGAAGCGTTTTCATTGAATCATTCGCTCTGCAAAGATGGGTGGAGTTTTATATTGCAGAACCGAACTTTAATGCGGTTTCCTGTCATGAAGAATATTTTAATTGCTGTTTTTCCAGAACAATTACTGCACACACACTGACAATGTCATTGCTGACCATGATGATGTTGGCTTTGGTAATCCAGGTCCATCACTGACCCGACTAATACAGTAATTATGTTGCCTCTGCAGACTTACCAGTGACAAACAGTTCAGAGTATCATTTACCAATGGAGATGAAAGTGGCGAGAGAGAATTAATAGGAAGTGGAGGGACCACTTCGACCAATTAAATGAGTAAGTTTATGAAAAGAGGTGCCGAGGAAGTGTTTGAGGTATACACTTCCACAACAGTCAAAATGTCATTGGACAGTCCATGGCTTTAACGGGATAAGGTCCAAAGGGGAGCAAATGAGGATAGCTTAGTTGGTAGGAACAGCTTGGGCCTCCGTTTCTACATCCGTTACTAAGATGGTTTACTTTAGGAACTTGAACATTAATACCTTCTGGGGTTCCGAACCTGAGTTGTGAATTCGGAATTCGGGCACTTATGGCAATTGGATTTCTGTCATCTTTCATGGAGGGCAAATTCTGCAAAATCACAACGTTTACAACTATGTTGCTCGTCAATATGTACAAGGTCAGTTTTAAGAACGGGACTGATGCATCTGGATAAAACCTGTCCTCACACCCTACATCCAAGGAAGCAGCATCAGGTGCCATACTCTGGAGCCTTTTGCACATCTGTGGTGTAGGATCATGTGCGGTTACTGCTGTGAAGAAAATATTTTCAAATCCATTTATTTTTCCTTTCTGATTCAACAGCTGCATGAAATAACTACCGTGGAAGTGTTGAAGACCGTAAAATACAAATTTCTCAGGGTGACATGCATGCTACTCATCAGCCACTTGAAGTAAATCAAGGAAACAGAGATTGTGAACAATACCTGTCGACCATTCAGTGATCTTCCCATTGAAGACTGGAGGGAAACCACTTGCCGACAGCTAATCCCGCCAATGCACATTTATACTAACGCCATTATGTGTTCCTGCCTCCAGTTGTAATATGTTGTCGCAAGCTGCGGGAACGATACTGCACTGAGAGAACAGCAACGGTGGTTATGATGACCGTGGTTTTAGTGAGTTGCGGAAGACTTGCCCCGTTTTACGTAGTTGTTGAACCTTATGTCATCAACATACCGTGGCGTTGCGCCTTCACACATGAATACGCCACTTTACCCGGGTGGAAAGGAATCGAATTACTGGATAGCATATTAACTCCGTTGCTACCAATCGACTTAACTCTTACCTTCAATGGTTTAACAGTAAGACATATAATTGCGGCAAATAGAATCCGCAGAGGGCTTCGGAACAGCAGCGATAAAGAGAAAGATACCGAGGTGGAAAACCGTAGAAAAACGATGATTTTATTCCTTGCAATTTCGGCTAATTTCATATTATTTTGGATACCCTATGTAGCTCATTCCCTGACATCGCAGGTGGAAAATTACTATTACCAGGACAGATATTTGAGTTCAGACAGACAGACAGCTTTGGTAATCCTGGTCCATCACTGACCAAACCAATGCAGTAATACTATTTCTTCTGCAGACATACCAGTGACAAACAGATTTGAGAATCATTTACCAATGGACATGAAAGTGGCAAGAGAGAATGAATGGGAAGTCGAGGGACCACCTCGACCAATTATGTGAGTAAGTTTATGGAAAGAGGTGCCGAGGAAGTGCTTGAGGTATACAGTTTCACAATATTCAAAATGTAATTGGACAGTCCATGGATAGGAAGACTTTACCTGGAAAAGGTCCAACAGGAAGCAAATGAGGATAGCTTAGTTGGTACGAAGCGCTAGGGCCGCCGTTTCTACAACCGTTCACTAAGACTGTTTACTTTAGGAACTGGGACATTAATCCCTTCTGTGATTCTGTACCTAAGTTGTGCTTCATTTCAGATTTCGGGCACTTGAGGCAATTGGATTTCTGTCATCTTTCATGGAGGTAAATTATGCAAAATCACAACGTTTATAACTATTTTACTCGCCAATATATACAAGCTCAGGTCGAAGAACGGGACAGATCCGTCTGGATAAAACCTGTCCACTCAACCTACTACTTTGCATCCAAGTCAGCAGTATCAGGTGCCATACTCCGGAGCTTTTTGTACAACTGTAGTCTGGGATCATGTACGGGTTCTGTTGTAAAGAAAATATTCTAAAATCCTTTCTGATTCAACAGCAGCATGAAATAACTCACCGTGGAAGTGTTGAACTCCGTAAAGTGCAAATTTCTCAGGGTGACATGCAATCGACTCATCAGCGACTTGAAGTAAATCAGGGAAAGATAGATTGTAAAGAATACCTATCGGCCATTCAGTGATCTGACCCATTGAATTCTGGAGGGAAATCACTCGCCGACAGCTAACCGCGCCAAAGCACATTTAAGGTAACGCCACCACGTGTTTCTGCCACAGGCTTTCGGGCACCTTCATGTTATTTAGGCTGACAGCATCTGGGAGTTATTTTATCCCATTTTTTCGCCACGGATTCAGATACCGACAAATTCAGACACCCTTTGTAAAGCTCATTATTTAAGCATTTACCCACATTAAGTTCAGAGAAGAGCCGAAGACTTTGACAATGTCTCCATGCAGGATTATTCTGGCATTGATCATGAAAAATGTAATTCAAACCAGGTCGTCGTGTTCGGTTCCATTTCATGCCCTCTTTGACAACTTGAACCATTCTATCAGGAATGCCGAATGTTACTGAGAAAAGAAGAGTGATATCGAAACAAGGTGAATTAATATCCTCCCGGCTAATTGCATAATCTATGTATTTTATGGAGTGATTATTCTTAGTCTAATGTAACAGGGGAAAAAATCAAGCAGCAGAATCAAAGGGAAATGAGTGCTAAGCCCATCATAGTTTCATAGTCAGAAACTGAATTCAGAGACAAAAAGAGTCTAAGTAGAATTGTGTTTTACTTTAGTTTCTTGAGATACAACAAAATTTAACATTTAGTAGTTCAGTTGTTCCATTCAATATTAGAGAATCTCTACAATATAACCATATATACACAATGAAAATTACAGCACGGAAACAGGTCATCTCGGCCCTTCTAGACCGTGCCGAATGCTTACTCTCACCTAATCCCACTAACCCGCACTCAGCCTATAACCCTCCATTCCCTTCCTGCCTACATACCTATCTAATTGTGCTTTAAATGACAATACCGAGCCTGCCTCTATCACTTCTACTGGAAGCTCATTCTACACAGCTACCATTCTCTGAGTAAAGAAATTCCTCCTCATGTTACCCTTAAACATTTGCCCCCTAAGTCTCAACTCATGTCCTCTTGTTTGAATCTCCACTGCTCTCAGTGGAAAAAAGCCTATCCACGTCAACTCTATCTATCCCCCTCATAATTTTAAATACCTCTATCAAGTCCCCCGTCAACCTTCTACGTTCCAAAGAATAAAGACCTAACTTGTCCAATCTTTCCCTGTAACCTAGGTGCAGAAACCCAGGTAACATTCTCGTAAATCCTCTCTGTACTCTCTCGATTTTGTTGACATCATTCCTATAATTCGGTGACCAGAACTGTACACAATACTCCAAATTCGGCCTTACGAATGCCTCGTACAATTTTAACATTACATCACAACTCCTATACTCAATGCTCTGATTTATAAAGGCCAACATACCAAAAGCTTTCTTAACCACCCTATATACATGAGATTACACCTTCAGGGAACTATGCAACATTATTCCCAGATCACTCTGTTCTACTGCATTCCTCAATGCTCTACCATTTACCATGTATATCCTATTTAGATTATTCCTACCAAAATGTAGCACCTCACACTTATCAGTATTAAACTCCATCTGCCATCGCTCAGGCCACCCTTCTAACTGGCCTAAATGTCTCTGCAAAATTTTGAAAACCTACTTCAATATTCACAACGCCACCTACCTTAGTATCATCTGCATACTTAGTAATCCAATTTACCACCCCATCATCCAGATCATTAATGTATATGACAAACAACTTTGGACCCAGTGCAGATCCCTGAGGCACAACACTAGTCACCGGCCTCCAACCTGACAAACTGATATCCACCACTACTCCCTGGCATCTCCCAACTAGCCACAGTTGAATCCACTTTACTCCTTCAACATTAATACCTAACAGAACACCTATACAGAATCAAATTATTATTCTTCGCAGACCACCACGGAAACGGAAGCGTACGCCAAAGTCTGAGAGACGGAACTAAATTCAAAACCCAAAGGCATCCCCCTACTCGCCCCAGACACGGATAAGCGGCAGCAAAGCATCGACCGTCCCCTCCACCATTATTGCAGCGGGCAACCTCTACCTGCCAATCAACCAATAGCAAATCCCCAGGGGAAAATAACCATGATTTTACACTACAACAAAATCAAATCGTTAAAAAGGACAAATCAACATACTACGGTGCTCTCTCTCACGTTAAAGTTTGTGCGTCGCTTTTTATTTCCAATTTCACTGACTCGAGAATCGAAAACACACCCCCATTCCAACAACACGGGAAGGAGAGCGCGAACGCACAATCCGAGTACGGATGCCTCCAACGGGTGATCCGGCATTCGCGATTTCCATTTTCCCCCGAGATGATCCACCTGCATCGAGTCGGTTTCTACCCGTGTGCCGCATATTCTGTGTGTTTAGTAGTAACTCAAGTTTTTGAAAATAATCCAAAAATTGTCCCTTCAATGTTAGAAAGTCTTGTCCAGGTTCAGAAATTGAACAACGAATCTACTCTAAATTTAAGCATGACATCTCTATTATCGACAAATAACTTTGATAGTCTCAACTTAGTTTTAAAGACTATCTACCTGTGTGCAGCCTGCTAGAATCCTTGACTCTCTATGAACAGACACTGATGAGAAAAGTATTACCCGATCTGACCATGGAGTCATGTCCACCTACATGTTTGTTTCTCAATAACCGTTAATGACTGGTGTAGCCTGCTCTGCTTCATTGGACAGAGAATAGCCCAGATTCGCTATTCACTGGGAAAAGCAGTTCCTCCTCATCTCCGTCCATGGCCTGAATCGTGAGGCTATATCCCCAAGTCCAGTCTCATCTCCCAGTGGAAACAGCTTCATTGTCTCTATCTTATCTATCGGTTACATGGTTTTATATGTTTCTATGGCGTGTAACTCCAAGCCACAGTCTTCAAAAGAACCCTGAAAAGGAAGTAAAAGTGATATTATAGATAGAAATGCTCCTATTTCCGAAGATGCAGGAAATGCAGTCTCTATTAGACGCCATCGTCCTCATCTCTGCTCTCCGATTATGAAGGAGGTATCACCCAAGTTCGCAGTACAGTCCAAATCTGTTACTTTAACGGTGGTAATGTCGAGTATTGAGCCTGATAGTATGCAACAAATCGTTTACTTAGTCTCAGTCCTATCTTTGTTCATGATTGGAGGTGACAGTACGTTTAAGACCTCAGAGGTTTAATCACGTGGTGACGTTATGATTTTAATATATTGGATGCTAACTTGCGTATGGTACATAAACACCAGCGTCCCTCTGCTTTAGATTCGAAAGGCATTCTTAAAAGTTGTATGATACTAATCCTAGGTCATTTGTTAGCTGCTAGTATGTCATGTTCTGCGATAGTTTTAAGTGTGGACACATTGAGAATGTGAAATATTGCACAAGGACTGGACATTTATTAATTCAGTTCAAAGAGAAACGAAGGTCATGCGTGCACGAGTCAACGGAAGGCTAGTCTTGTGATTGTTAGGATTGTATTGAAAAGATATTTGAATTAATCCTTTCTTTCACAATAAGAACTAACTGCCTGCTAATGACTGCTTCATTGGTTGAAATAACTTTCCAGGAACATGTGAATACCAGGGACAGCTTTTTCGACTTGCATAAAGTCTTCGTTTAGGGGCGGCCGCAATCACCCGCATCTGGTTTTTCTTTTTTTTTATAATATTTGGTAAGGATTTTCACTCTCGGAATTAAATGATTAGTGTATATGCGCCAGTAAACGACGACAGTTTTGAAGGAAGAAACATCGAGCTTCGAATTTGCTTTGCCTTACCGTGTTTGTAGCTTCGGTACTGATTTCAGAGAGAGACACTGATTCTACACCAGCCATGTGAAATCAAGGTTATAGTGATCGAGATATGAGCGTATCGATTCTAGTTAGGATAAACCCGCTGTTCAAATTGACATTAAGACAAATTCATATGTACTTGAATTGGGAATCTGAAATTCGCATTCTGGGAGGCTGGTTTATTTCGGGAGCACAAAAGGATGTTGCTGAAGAATTTGAAATGCCAGTTCAGAGTTGCACGCTTGTATTGGAAAATATTGTTTTGATGTAATCGTAGCATCTGCTCTGTAAAGAATTAACAGGATTTCAGTTTAGAGAGAGTGCGGTTTCATTCCGAATTCAGTTCGGGCTCATGATGCTTTCATCATCGGCCCGAACTCAGTAAGTTACCCAAGTGCTGCCGGACGGTCTCATTAATTTCGTTTTCTCACAACACTGTAATAGCAGAGTCTTGATGTAGTAGTAGAATGGAGTAAAGATTATAACTTCCTTGCGGAACATCTCCATCCACTGCCAAATCGGCCTTCCTTTGGTTAGCCTGTTCTGAATCTATGCAGCCAGGTATCACTAGATCCCAGGCCAACTGACGTTCTGAATGCGTGCACCATAGGGAGCCCAGTCAAACACTATAATAATTAATATACCTCAGATAGACCGTTCTGACTTCATCCGCCTACTTTTCACTTTTTTCATGGAATTCATTCTGGCTCACAAGGGAAGACCTGCCCTCAGAAACATACGCTGACTCTCCACAACCAGGATAAGATTTCTCCAGATACTCACTGGCCTGTAAATCTCAGGACGACATTACATTTCTCGAATAAAGGAAGAACAATTGCCATTCTCTGTGGCCAGTGATGACACAAAGGTCATGTCGAAAAGCCCAGCAATAACTTCGCTCGCTGTCTTTAATTACCAGGGGTACATCCCTTAAAGCACCGGGGAAAGATTTATTTTAATGTTTTCCCAGTTTCCAGCTCGTAATTCTAAGCGTCGGCATGTTCCAGTACAACTGGGCTTTCTGGCTGTATCCACATTCATCAATGTCGCAGTCACTGGGAAATATCGAAACAAAGTATCATTAAGGGCCTTCACTGTCTCCTTGCACTCCAAACACAAGCCTGCACTTTTATTGTTCATCTATCCCACTCTCTCCTTCGTCATGCTTCTGTTTTTCACCTATCTTAATGTGGTCTACGAGGCCGTCTCATGTCTCGTTCTAACTCTTCTAAGTCTATTGGTAATTCCATCCTGGCTACATTGTGACTTTCCATAACCCTGCCTGATCCTCTCTTCCAAAACCTCAAGTATATTTATGTCTATTTTTTCTAGAGGTGATCCATATCTCTTATCAACCAGGCTTACTGTACACAACCATCCGTCACTCTCCTCAATGAAACAAGCCGATACTGAACTCAGTCTAGTCCTCCATTAACAATCTCCACATTTCTGTTGTGCATTTGTGGGAGCACATCGCTTCCCAAATTCGCCTACCAATATCCTACCTAATAGCATCAATTAAACACACTCTATACTATCTACTTCTATCCTTATGTAAGGTATTAGTGAATGTCGAATCGCTGTGCTCTATCGTTGTGAAATACTGACCCGCGGAGAGATCGGTTAACTGACCCATTTCACTTTCCAATACTAGTTCTAGGATGAATTGTTCGCTCGACAGCCTGCCCGTTTATTATGCCAGGACTTCTTCCTGGACACAACTGAGAAACTGTGTCACATCAAAACATTTTAACCAGAGGAAGTTCCCTGAGGTTTTCTGTGACAACATCCGTGTTAATATGGCACCTGTGCAAAATCTGTCTCCCGATCTGTCACTGTCTCTGTGCGCTAATTTCGTTTTGTGATGGGAGCTCTGTACAGAATACTCTCAAACGAGTGTTTGTTCCCTTCCTATTTCTGAGTTCTACTCACAGTCTAGTTACATACAATCCTATCACAGTGTCCTCCCTTGCCGCAGTTGTGACACTATCAAACTCTCCCTGTATTTAAAACGCTTTCTCTTTATTCTCTTTTTCCCGTCTATGAGCATTTTGAAACATCGCAGCCCGAAGAGTCCGGAAGTCATTCCTCCCCTTGTGATTGAATTGACTTAATTTCCTACATCATTCATATACATGAGGAATAAATCCCTTCAGGTTATGTCTCCATCTAAACGTGTAATTTGCACTTACAGTAATTTATAATAAATAGAACAGTCAATGTAACACAGAAAAAAACACTCAAATCAGCGTGAGTTAATCTGTTAGCCTGGTTGATGAAGTTGTCCTAGAGCCTGCTGGTCCAGCCTTTTATTCTGCGGTACCGTTTCGTAAATGATTGTCAAGTCTCTGAGATAGTTCGGAAATCATTCATTTCAAGAAAATCAGGCACATGATTGTTTGTTTTTATGACATTTTGCCAAACCTACTGAAGTAATCTAAAACTCCGCTGAATAACAATTATGACACAATTATCTACACAGATGGCCATTTAACGTAAACACATACTTCATTCCATTCCTCAGCTCTTGTCTAAATTTCCTCTGTGTCAGTGTATAGATACAAGTATTAGTGCACACACTGAGAGTTTGCAACATGAACCCACATTGCTGTAGTATATATACCGGGGAACTCAAATATCTGTCCTGATAAAAGTAATTTTCCAATTGCCATTTCACGGAATGAGCAACATAGGGAATCCAAAGTAATATGAAATTCGTAGAAATTGCAAACAATAATATCATCGATTTTCTGCGGTTTTCCACCTCGGTATCTTTAAGATTATCGCTGCTCTTCCGAAGCCCGCTGCGGACTCTATTGGCTGCAATTATATGTCTTACTGTTAACCCATTGAAGACAAGAATTAAGCAGATTGGTAGCAACGGTGTTAAAATGGTATCCAACAATTCGTAACCTTTCCACACAGGTAAGGTAGCGTATTCATGTGAGAAGGCGCAACGCCACGGCATGTTGTCAATAATGACGTAAGGTTCAAAGGCAAAGTAAAACGGGACACTTCTCCCGCAGCTCACTATAAGCACCGTCACCATAACCACCGTTGCTGTCCTCTCAGTGCAGTATCGTTCCCCGAGCTTTCGACAACATATTGCGATGAAACGATCGAAGGTAAAACTGACCGTAAACCAAACAGAACAGTCCCTCGTTACAACAAATAATGCAAGTGTCAGAGCGCATACAGGAGTGATGAGCATGGCTTTAGAATAAATGTAGATATTGTTGGTCTGTTCCACTAAAGCATGAACGATAACCACCATCAGATCCGCTGTTGCCATTCCAACCAGGTAACGGGTGATGCATTTGGAGAGTCCGCATTTTCCCCGTGGTAGGACCACAATCGCCGTTAAATTAACTACAAGAAATTTGGAGAATGCAAAAAAATCAACACAGAATTATCTTTAGCTGCAAATGTCTGAAGTCCCACCATTTTTCCAATGTTTTTTATTTTGGAAGTGAAAAGCAGAAATTTAATTTGTGCGGACTCTGTCTGTGCACACCAGCTGGACAGCAGTGGACAAAATTAGCAGCGGGTTGGCGACTTTCCGACAGATTAGAGCCGGGCATTTGATTTTCACGGCATGCCCTGGTGTCGGTTGATTGATCTATAAACAACACCATTACAATTGTTTGAGAGGAAATAGCTGAAGGGTTTATTTGTGGTGACATTATGAGATTTAATACATAAGTGAAATTTAACGTTTTACGGACCTGAGCATTGACATTCGGTTGTCTGGTCAGTTGAAACAGCTTCCGATCTGGAAAAGCGACCACTGTCGGTTCAGAAAGCCGAGCATGGTGAAACCATGGAACTATGGTAATATCGGCACCAACGTAATTGACAAAAGAAATTTTTAAAAAGCTTCACATAGAAAAGATATGGATTCTGAATAAAGAAACTATCATGTGCTTGAATCTTCAATTCTGGAAACAGATTTCAGACGAAGATAGCATCTGTGCTCAGTGAAAGTCTATGCAGTGCAGCGGGAAAAAAAAGATGAGTACGACACCATGCGCCGAGTGACCAGCTCCAGTACCTTACCAGGGATACCGATCGCTACAATTGTAGGATAGAAAACGCTCGCGAAGTAGTATATCGCTGCATATCCCATATTCCGTCAGAGGCTGCGTTCAGTTGCACAGAATGATCCAACTGCTCATATGGACTAGTGACTGGTTTTACAGAGTTATATACAATGGAGACCAATTCCACTGAGGCAATTAGTGTGATTATCACATCTTCGCATTAGGGACAACCAGCTACACAAACACTTACATTAATTTGTTTTTCTCACTCTGTCACCGTGCAATGGATTCATATCCCGAAGGGATGTTACATGATATTAACTTTTAAACAATTGATAATATGAACATTGCTATCGTACATTGCAAGACATCTAACTTCAGTTGCTGAAATGGGACATTTTGTGATCATTGCTGCTTCTAACATAGACAATCATCCTGAACAACTAATATATGAACAATCAGCTTCAAACAGATTGATTTTGTCCCATTCAGCGGAGCACATTCCCTTCTTATATTGACGGCGGGACTTTGGCTCGACAGGTGAAATAGAGTACACCTGTTTCCTCTATAGGATCATTTTTTTCTGTCGCTTGTTCCAGTCATTTCCAGTCATTTGTATGACGAATTTCACTGTATCACCTGATGGCATGTATCACAATAAAACACGTTATACTTATGTTCTGAGCATATAAAAGAGATCGAGAACAATATTACAGGGACCTTTGATAATAAAAAAATACGCACCCACACGAATTTAGAAGCGTCGTGTGGACGGACTGGTGAATGCTGTTTTCTGGATTAGCAGAGAGTTGATGGGTGATTCTTTGACTCTTGAGAAGGCTACTGCGGGGATTGGTGTTAGGCCCGCTGTTATTTATCATGAATGTTAATGACTCAGATGTCGATGTAGAAAACCGATTCAGAAGAATTGCGGACGAATCCTCATTTGGGGGCGTTGTTCCAGCCAGGAAGTCTATCTGAGCTTGTAGTTTGATGTTGACTGGCTGGGAAATGGCTTCAAATATGGAAGATTTAATTTAATACAGGCAGTTATGCGTTGCGAAGGAAGATACAACAGGTTAAGTCACAAATATTGAATATGTGGTGTTTAGTGTACGGTATTAAACATAAAGAAAAAATAACTGGCGATAGAGATCGATAACACCAGGAAAGCGGCTTCACAGGCAGATAGGCTGGGACTGAGCTCTGATCACAGTGGCCTTCACAATCAGATCACGGAGTACACGAGTCGGGATAATATGTTGAAGCTGTACAACACATTGGTGAGGTCATAGATAGAACATCGTGGGCTGTTCTGCCCAGCAACTTACAGTTTTGAAATATCAATAAGTTTCAAACAGTGCAGTGATAATTTGAAAGGAAGAGTTGGGGAAATGAACAGGGTGAATGCACGCAGATATTCCCCATCCAGCGTCTATACTATAGCGGGTAGATACTAGAGAGACAGTGCAGAGTAGATTTACGAGGATATTTCTTGGATTGGAGGGCGTACCTTAGGTGAACAGGCTGGCCTTTTCTCCCAGCAGTGACGGAGGATGAGAGGTGACCTGATACAAGTGTATAAGATGATGTGAGGCATTGATCGTGTGATAGTAAGTGGTTCTTTTATTCCCCCAGGGTTGAAATGGCGACCAAAAGGGGGTAAAGTTTTAAGGTGTTTGGAACTAGTTACAGAGAGCGTACAGAGAGTTGTGTGTGCATGGAATGTACTGCCGGCGGCGGCAGTGAAAGCGGAACAATAGGTTGTTTTACAAACCTTTTGTACAGGGGCATGGAGCTCAGAAAAATAGAGGGCTATGCGCTCGGGAAAGTCTAGGGAGTGTCTATAGTATGTTACATATTTGGCACAGCATTGTGGACCGAAGAGCTTGTAATCTGCTGTAGATTTCTATGTTCTGTGTTCTATCCTTTAAATGAATCTACAACTAGAGCTCATGGGCTTGGGGAGAAAGTTGAAATATGCAAAGAATGTCTGTAACAGAAGGTTTGCACTCAGAGGATCGAGCGAGTGTGGAAGGAACTGCAAGCGTAACTGGTAGATGCGGATTCAATTGTATCATTTCAGTGGAGGTTGTGCAGGTACGTGGATGAGACAGGGACGGAGGGTGTAGATAATGGGGAGGCGGAACATCACAGAGCGATGACCTAGATAGACGGAAAAACCTATTTCTTTGTAGTAATAATCTATGACTTCATGATTATTTTCGTCCATTTACCCATTCAGTCTTCTCATTGTCCACCGTCACCAGTCAAAGTATGTGCAGAACACAGGGTGTGTTCAAGCTCACCTTTCAATCACATTTCCTTCTGTTATTGGAGTACAAACTACTCTGTGCCTATTGTGGAACTCGTACCAATGAGCGGCCCCCGGCTTGTAGGGACAACATAGTCTAACTATTCTGCATCCAGTGTGGGAATTGTACCAATGTGCAGCGCTCGGTTGACTGGAAAATGTCTCACGTCTTATCTATCGTGGAACTGTTATCAACGTGCGGCCCACGCATTGAAAGATGACTGACCTCTCTGTATCCATCGTGGAACTGGTATCAACGTGCGGATCTGGTGTCACTGGAGGATGATTCGCCTCTCTGTATCCATCGTGGAACTGGTATTAACGTGCGGATCTGGTGTCACTGGAGGATGATTCGCCTCTCTGTATCCATCGTGGAACTGGTATCAACGTGCGGATCTGGTGTCACTGGAGGATGATTCGCCTCTCTGTATCCATCGTGGAACTGGTATCAACGTGCGGATCTGGTGTCACTGGAGGATGATTCGCCTCTCTGTATCCATCGTTTAACTGGTATCGACAAGCGATGTGCCGGACTATTATCATCACCGTGTGCTGTTCACCACTCTGTATCCATTGTGGAACTCTTACTGATCAATGGCCCTCTGATTCTTTTAGAGTATCTCAGCACTGATAAACGCTTTTCCATTTCACACTTTGAATACGATTTATGAGGCTGACTGCGCTCGTCTCTCCGTTATTCACTTTTTCTTGTAAATGGTTTTCTATCATTAACTCGGAAACACATTGCCATTTGTTGCGACAGCAATTCTTTTGAATTCCTATTCCGCCATTTCATTGTCCACTGCGCCATTAATCATTGAACAATGCATCGACGCTCGTACTAGTGTTGTTGACTTCTGCGATAATTGTGTTGTTACCAAAACATCATTTATTATCTGGCTCCAATTGATCCTCCGATGGCAATGATTAACTTCTCTTTTAAAGGATTTCAGCCTTTCAAGTGGTGAATGAGAAGAGGTGGGGACGGACAGTGACGGACGGAAATATATATCCACGCTGGAGCTGCTGCCGAGATGAGTGCTGAACACGGTACACACTGCAGAGTGAAATGTGATGAAGCGGGGTCCTTTACTGGATGGCATCAGCATCCGTAATGACTTGCTGAAGATTTAAGTGTGGAATATTCCATTATACTTGATCCGGCCGCAGATCCTTCTGGATAGGATCACTGGGGAATGTTTACACGATCATTCGCTGTTGCGAACAACAAGGATTTTAGAGGGTGAATGCGAAGCGATCGTGTTCCACAATGCGATACCGGAATCTATATTGGGTGTCACCAACGTGGAATGAGGGAGGACCTGTAAATGCAGGTAGAACACTTGTAACGCTTGCAGTGATTAGTGCCAGGAAGGAGATTAGTAGGTATGGATAGTGGACAAGGGAGTCGAAGGTCAGTCAAAAGTTGTGCAAAATCATACAATGAAACATGCAAAATACGCATGTTTTCTAACTGAAATAAATGAGAATACAGGGAACTGCATCAAATTTCAAGCATGTGAAGATGTTTTTTTCAGGATCTTGAATGGGAGGTATCTGAGGACATGGGAAAACGGTATTTTAATATGCTAGAAAGTGTTGTTCTGCCAACTCTGCAGCAAAACTCCAGGTGGTGTCTCTCCGGTGAATACAATTACTGTCATTGTCATCCGGAAAATGTTGATTTTGTACTGGTCAAGAAAGCATCGTAAAACGTTATTATGCTAAATATCATCAAATACAACCAGCATTGAATCGCTGATGGCTCAGCGAAACGTGGGTCTTCCACCTTCAGGAACACATGTACATCTACTACATTTTATCCGCTTAAAATACTCCCTGTCGTTAACAGCGAGCCATTGTGCTCTGCCAAAGATCAGATCTGAAACTTATTTGGTGCATGTTGTACGAGCTATGAAAGTTATTAACTATTAACGTTTCTCAATTTAGCAGCTCAAATTTCCTGCCAAAAGAAAATCTCCAAGACCCTTCATTTTAAAATGCTCTAAACAGTAACTTATTTGCACCTCTGGTGTCAGGCTTGCCGTACTCTACCCAGAGGCAGCTTGTCTACTTTTAGGTCCCTCCTGACACCCAGCTCTTACCGGTGGCTCCCAGTAACTGTTTGCATCCGACAGTTTCAACCCGGGTGCAGCGCTTCGACACACGGGTTAAACCTGGTGAGGGTAGCCGGGAAACTCGAACTCCCGTGAGTCAGGGCTTTGCCTACCCCAGCACGTGAAGCCAGTTCCCGGACTCGGCATATCTGGTCAACTACAAGATCCAGCACAAAAGAAGCCGGTGCAGCGAAGCTTCATGGAGAGCGAAGGGCAAAACCAGGCACGAAAGACGTCATGGTTATTCACTGCAGTTGAGAAGGTCTCCAATCTCCACGTCTTTCTTGTCATTGGACAAAGACGTTTGAGGCCGATAGAGTGGAACTACCCCAGTGCAACGGTTTTTTCACTATGAAATTCTTCCTTCAAATGTTATGCCATCGTCAGAAACGACGGACAATCAACACCGCTAAACATTAATTAAATAGGAATTGGAAATAAAACAACAAAATAATCAACTAGGACATAACGCATTGATATTTTACCAGGATTTTACCTTCACCCGTATTCACAATGATCTGAAGTGCACATCTGGTTTCTAGTTATAATTCTGCATATTCCACAGAAATTCTCACCACGGCTATTTCAAAGAAAGACTTTTTCAGATTATCGCCAAAGAGCGCATATAAATAGATAGATAGCTGCATAGATAGACTGATATATGCATAAACAGATTGAGAAGGATTACATTTACGAGACAGATAACTTGATTACGTTTCTGGGCTGTGAGGAGACAAGAGGTGTTACTCCCGTCCTTGCCATGAACAGGACTGTCACAGCTCTACAGGCACATCACGAACAACACTGGTGTTATCATTGCTTACTCTTGCCTGCCACCGACAACACAAGCAATGTCTCTGCCTGTCCAGTTCCATCAATACCGTAATGTTATTATCACAGCTCATTCGGACAGACGATCTCTCACTGCTTATTCAAACCAACTTCAAGTATATTGGTCATTTCATTGCTTGTCCAACCGTATGACGGACAGCAAAAAGACGATGTATGGCCGTAAAACTATATCAATATCACTTTTTATATAAAAAAATGCTCTTCAGCACTTTATTTGTCAATGGCCGCGCTCTTGCAGCAAATAAAATACAGATAAATCCGCAAATTTCAAAATGCGCAGTCAAAATCACAAATGTGCGATCACATAAGATGTATACGATGATGAGAGGCATTGATCATGTGGATAGTCAGAGGCTTTTTCCTAGGGCTGAAATTGCTTGCAGGAGAGGGCACAGATTTAAGGTGCGTGGGAGTAGGTACAGAGGAGATGTCAGGGGTAGGCTTTTTACGCACAGAGTGCTGAGTGCGTGGAATGGGCTGCTGGCAAAGGTGGATACGACAGGATCTTTTAAGAGATTCCTGGACAGGTACATGGAGCTGTGAGAAATAGAGGGCTATCGGTAGCCCTAAGTAATTTCTAAGGTAAGGGCATGTTCTGCACATCTTTGTGGGCCGAAGGTCTGTATTGTGCTGTAGGTTTTCTATGTTTCTATGTTTCTAATCCATAGCGTCATGTACCATGCACAGTAGGAGATGGCTATGTAATGTGGACAAAAATTTCGTACAACTTATAGTTATGAACTCGATGTTATCGGTTGTACAGTTCAAAGGAGAGAGTTGTACCAGAGTGACCGAAACATCAGTGGACATAAAGACATTTAACCTTGGCTTTTTTTGTTACTTTAGTACTCCTATCAGGTGTGACCCAGCAGATTAGATTAAACATTCACTCTATTTTTTCTATCATCTGATTTGGCCGTGCTTGTATATTGAGGCGTGGCACATTTTTATTTTCGTATTTCTAGATGAGATTCGGTGTTCTTTATGTGTAAGTCCCGTTACACTCTTATATTTAGTCAGTCACAGGAAAAAACATATCCAGACATTGTTCAGTGGGTTCATGGATAAAGAACCGAAATGACGAAAATAGAAGCAGCTTGTGTTCAGTGGGTTCAGATAATGGAAACCACCGGGGATCATGAGAATGCCAAGCCTTCATCACCGTTACACATCCGATATGGTTTGCTCTGATGTCCATACCAGGAATAAAGTAATTAATATTATTGTTAAAATACCCTGTATAAGTGTAAACATATGTTACGTATACTTAGCTTTTTAAAAATATGCTGTTTGCTGCGAATAAATGCGTATGATTTCGTTGTTTGAAGCAGCTGGTATAGAACAACAGGAGAGATTTATTGCACATCACTAGTCAGGTTAATTACAGTCAAGGCGAGAGACGTAATTAACTCGTTATGAATCTTATGAAACTTTACAAATGTTCACTTGGACTGGTGCCAGGTTTTACAGAGTTATATGCAATTCAGAATAATTCCCCTGAGGTAATTAGTGTGATTATTGCATCAGACACATTAGGAACCAGCAGTTACACAAACACTTACATTAAAGTGTTTTTCTCACGCTATCACCATGCAATAACGTCTTCTAACCAAGGCATGTTACAAGCTATTAACTTTTAAACAAATGATAAAATGGAAATTGCCAAATTAATTTCCAAGACATTTGACGTCAGCTGCTGAAATGGGATATTTTCTGATCAGTGTTGTTTCTAACGTGGACAATCATCCTGAACAATCAACATGGACAATCAACTTCAAACAGATTTATTTTGTCACATACGGCGGAGCACATTCGCTTCTGACATTGAGGGCGGGACATTGGCTTGGCAGGTGAAATGGAGTACACTTTATTGAACGGGAAGATAGGATCTTCCTACTGTTCCAGTCATTTCGAGTATTTTGAATGGCGGAAGTCACAGTAACGGCTGATGGCAGGTTTCACAACAAAACACGATGTACGTATGTTCTTCTCAGCATTTAAACGAGATCCAGAGCAATATTCCAAGGACACTTCATAATAAAATGTCACTTGCCCTCAAAAATTTAGCTGCGGTTTGTGGACAGACTGCTGAACGTTCTTTTCTGGATGGGCAGAGCGTGGAAAGGTTGATTCTTCGACTGTGACAAGTGTAGCGCAAGGATTGATACGTTAGGTACGTAGCGATTTATCATGTATGTTAATGACTTAGATGTTGATGTAGAAAACTGAATCAGAAAAAATATCGGAATTTTCCTAGGTTGTGGGCGTTGTTCCAGCCAGGAACTCTATCCAAGCTTGTACCTTGATGTTCACTGGCTAGAAAATGTGTTAGAAAATGGCAGATGGAATTTAATACAGCAAGTGTGAGGTGGCCTGCGTTGTGAGGAAAGATACAACAAGTTATGAAACACATACTTAATAGGTGGACTTTCGTGTGCAGTATTTAAAAAGGAACCTGGGAATAAAGATCGAAAATTCCAAGAAACCGGCGTCATTGGCAGATCGGCTTCAACTGAGCTCTAATCACATTGGCCTTCACAATCAGTTCACTGAGTACGGGAGTTGGGACGTTATGCTGAAGCTGTACAACACTTTGGTGAGGCCGTAGCTAGAATAATGTCAATAAGCTTCAAAGTGTGCAGGGATAAATTGAAAGGAAGAGTTCGGGGACTGAGGACCAGAGTTAGTGGGGCAAGTTGAACAGGTTAAGAATGTTTCCCCTTGAGAGCCTAAAAATGAATGGAGATTTTACAAATGTACACGAAATTGTGAGAGTTACAAACAGGGTGAATGCTCGGAGATTTTCGCCAACTTCTGAGTGAATCTACAACTAGGTTTGGGGTGAAAGGTGAAATATGCAAGAGGGGTATGTGGGAACGCTTATTCACTCAGACTGTCGTGCGAGAGTGGAAGGAACTGCCAGTGTAAGTGGCAGATGCCGAATGAATTGTATTATTTCAGAGAAGATTGTGTAGGTACGTGGGTGAGAGGCGGACGGAGGGTGAAGATAAATGGGGCGAGGCGGAAGATCACAGATGAATGATCTGGATGGGCGGAGCAGCCTATTTCTCTGACGTAATAATCTATTGACTCTATGACTATCTCTATCCCATTTCTCAATTCAGCGTTTTCTCAGCTTTCCTCTTCGCCACCCATCTAAGCACATGCAGAACAGAAGATGTGTTCAAATTCACCGTCAATCACCGATGAGCGGCCGTCGGCTTTCTCGGGGAAGCCTCACTCTCTATTTATTGTGGAAGGGGTATCGATGTGCGGCGCACGGCCCACTGGAGGATCACCTCCTTGTATCCATTGTGGAACTGGTGTGGATGTGCACTGTGCGATATGCGGAACTGAAAGCATCACTGGAGGATGAATCAACTCTGTATCCATTGTAGAGTTGATATCGATGCGAAGCGCTCGGCTCATTTGAGAATATCTCAGTACTGATAACAGGGTATACCTGCTCACAATGCTTGTGAGTCTGACTGCGCCAGTCTCACCATTTGAATCACGTTTTCTTTTAATTTGCCTTTGTCTTTAACTGGTGAACAGCTGTCCTTTTTTGTGACCACAGTTCATTTCAACTCCTACTCGGCAGTTTTATTGTCAACGGCGCCATTTATCAATACATCGGGTTAATTGATTAATACATCCACGCCTGCACTGGTTTCCTTTATTTCTTGGCGAAATATGCGTTGTTACCAAGGCATCATTTATCATCTGTCTCCAATTGTTCCTCAGATGGAAATAATGTGCGATTGCATCCTTCAAGAAGCGAACGGAAAATTATAGATCAAAGAAAAGTGACGGACGGACATATCTTTCACGGCAGAGCAGTTTCCTGACCGGCACAGGAACTGAGGTGGCGAGATTCCCTGTAGCTGTGATCATTACTCCAGGCGCTGGAAGTGCTGTTTAGTAGAACATTGCAAACAGTAGACTCTGCCGAGTTCAATTTGATAAAGCGGGGTTCTTTTTCTGGTTGACATCAAAATTCCTATCGCGATGCTGAAGATTTATTTTACCATAGGTGTAGAATATTCCATCGTATTCTTGTTCCGTCCCTTGTGTAGACAGAAAGTAGGATATTTTAGGAGGGGAGTCACCGAGCACGTCTCCACCGTGAACACCTGCCCCCTGTTGCATACAGATTGAAACTCAATTTGCCAGTGTACCTGGGATTCACTGGGCTTAATCCTTATAGATCGGCTGCAGATCCATTCGGATAGAATACTGGGAACTGGTTACACATTAATTCGCTATTGCAAAAGAGATGGACTTTAGTGGGTGAGTGAGCTGCGATGGTGTTCTCAATGCGATACCCGAATCGACTTTGAGTCTCCTCACCAGATGTCTCCGTGATGTGGACAGGATTTCCGTTCACATTATAGGACAGATATGTACGGTCAATGTACCAACGAGTGACGGAAAATCCGGCGGAAAACAATGACATGGAAACACTATTATCGTTGTTGTTTTCGTTCTGATATCAGGAGTGACCCGGCGGTGAAGGAGAGATATTCACTTTTTTTTTATCACCACATTGGGCCGTGTTTATTTTTCAAAACTAACACGTTCTCAAACACTACCATGAGCTCCATAGGACTTCTTGTCGGCCAAAAGCACTGTAGATAATTAACAGCTGTCTCTACGAGAGACTGCAACCCAACACTCTCCCAACGTCAGTGGCCAGACCATTCAAACTTTCAACCAATCACTTTCGCCTTAACTGAGTTGAGGGAGGAAGCCATGCGATCTCAGCGCCAACCGCGCATGCGCGGCTGTGTCTCCTACTCCGGCACACTTTCTCCTCAGAATCGACAGAACTCCGTCCTTGAAGTCCCGACCCAGCTACTGGAAACTCAACTTGTGACTCAGCCCGCACGGCTACATTCTCTTCCTCCCTGACAGTATGGACAGGCCATGGCCCCACCTCACCTGGGTCACCCCCGACAGGCAACTAAAACTAAGTCTGATCCTGCCGTTTTATAGAACTCCGTACTACAGTTTCAACTTTGCGTACAGCTTTAACAGTACTCAAAAAATCGAATTAACAATTCATCCGGGGTACAAAATCAACCCCACGGAGGTGCACCAACGCTGTACCCCAGCAGCTTCCATACTAGCCCAGATTTAAACACATAGACAACTGTTTCAATGCTCAATGCAATCACGCAGCATTCAGTGGAATCAATCCCAGACGAGCGCCCACATTTGTAATCCTCAGGCTCGTTCAGCACGTGTTTGTTCAGGGGAAAATGGCCACCGGCCCCGTCAAGCTGAGAAATTACATTTGTGTGGATTCTGCGTGATATAGCGCCCCAGTTACAAACCCGCACCGTCCCATGTCAAACAGTACACAATGTGCGATTAAACGATTGAGCTTTATAATTCTTAATTTGTCTATAAGGTTAGTAAAGAAACAAAAGAAAGAAAAGGGCCCATTATCCTGAAACAGTGCAATCCTAATGCGCAACGTTGGAGCTCACTATTCATTCAATTGTTCCCGTCGACCTCCAAACGTAGCCGGCCCTCGGATCGCTCGCTCTTCAGTCCACTCAACCCAGTGTTCTTCGGACTCTCTGCATCGCATCCTCTCTCTCGCACTCGCTCCCCGACGAAAAAGCCTGAAAATGTCTCTTCCAGACTCACAAGGAAGAACAACATGTCTGTCATTGCATAGCCCCGGCATTCCAGAGCCCCGTGACCTCTAATTCTAAACCAAACTGGGCTGCTGCAGAGAAGCTGTTACATACATATGTATATGTGCTCCTGAAGATGTAAGGCCCGGGTTTCCCTGAGCCGTTAGCAATGTAATGTTCGCTGTAGATGCTGATATTTAGCATAATTGTTTACAAAAATTATCTGACCAGCACGAGATCAACATTCACACAGACAATGGCAGCATTGTATTCAACGCAGTTACACCACTAGGAATTTATTCGGAGTTGGTAGAACAACTCTTTCTAGTACCTAAGTATACCTTCCGGCCCAAATCCCTTAGTCAACTCCCACTGAAGTACCTGACAAACCATCGACACACACTTGAGGCCTTGCGCGGTTTCCTGAATTTTCATTTATTTTAGATGGTAATCACCATTATTTTCCAGATTCGAATGATTTGATTTTAATACAAAATTTGCCTAGCCTTGGCTTGACTGAACGAAATGATCACACAGAAACAGTTGAGAATTTTTTGAGATGGATGTCACCTTTCTAGAGAATTTGTTTTCATACTATCCTCTCAATTCACTACTGGAGGAAAAGGTGTTCTTTATGTCGGACCTACTATCAAAGAAACATATAATTCTCCATAACTTCTCCGTCTCTAACGGTGTCTTACGACGATGCACATATCTCAGCACGCCCCAGGGCTTTATCCGCTTTCGGCAGCTATCTCTTTCCCCTCACTCCGTTGTCCACTATCACTCCCTACTGATCTTATCACTGCAAACGTTACAAGTGCCACACCGGCATCTGCACCTCCTCCCTCACCAACCAGCATTCGCGAAAATCTGTCCTTCCAGGCCAGACGCTTATACCCGGTTCTCCCGGAGCGTCCGTTTTCACATTGGTGAGATCCAACGCAGACTGTGGAAACGGGTTGTGGAACGCCGTCGCTTCGCAGTCACCCACTGAATCCCACGTATCTCATCGGAGAATGAATGTGCAGCACTCAGCGCGGGAACTCAAAGTGTACGCGGCACAACTGGCTGGTGTGATCGCAGACATTTTTATTCTTTCCTTCTCCCGCTGCGTAGTACCCTCCAGCTTCAAAACATTCTGATTGTACGTGTACCACGAATACTAAAGTACCGTGTCTGCACGATCGGCGACCTGCCTTACTCACCACAATGATAAATAAATGCTTTTAGAGGCTGGTCAAGGCCTACAACCACCCCACCCCCCCCACCCGCCACAATTCGCCAAATGACACAAACGATAAACAGACTGTGCAAAGCTCTAACACTTATGAAGAGAGATACATACGTTAGAATGATGTTATTCGATTACAGTTCTCGGCACGAATTTCTGAGACATCGGACTGCACCGCACCTTGTTTAGCAGGATTTTATACTTCCTGTCGGACCGCCGGCAGCTGGTAAGAATGGGCCCACTCACCACTGCCCCTCTAACACTCAACACAGGAGCCAGGCAGGGCTCTGTCCTGAGCCACCTCCTCGACTCCTTATACACTCATGACCGTGTTGGCAAGCACTGTTCCAACATGCTGATCATATTTGCAGCTGAGTGGACATCCATAGGCCTTATTTCCAACCATGATGAGACAGCGTACAGAGGGGAAGTCAACACCCTGACACATTTGTGCCAAGAAAGCAACATCTCCTTCAATGTTGAAAAAACAAAGGAGCCGATAATAGATTAGAGAAGGAACAGAGTCAAGATAACATCGGTCGACATCACTAGGACTGCATTTAAGAGGTTCAGTAGTGTCAAGTTCCTCGGTTTATACATCATCGAGGACTGGACTCTACATACTGGACTCACCTGGACTCTACATGACGGCTAGATTGTGAAAAAAATGGCAACAGCCCCTCTTTCACCTCAGCTGGCTGAGGAGGTTTGGCATGAGTTCCCAAAACCTCAAGATTTTCTACAGGGGCACCATTGACAGCATCCTCACTGGCTCTGTCACTGCCTAGTACGTGAACTGTTCTACCCTCAATCGCAGGGCACTGCGAAGATGGTGCGTTCATCCCAACGTATCTGTGGATGTGAACCTTCCTCTTGGCGAGATATGTACAGCAGCGGGTGCATTATAAAAGGCTCGAAGATCAAGTGGTACTCTTGATCAGCCACGCCACCCATGAACTGTTTCAGGTGATTCCCTCTGGCAAGCGATACCGCAGCATGAAGACCAGGGCCAAGATTCTCTTGGAAAGTTTTTATCAGCAGGCTATCTGATTTAGCAACAAACATTGATCTGATTGCATATCTGACTGTACATTGTATGTGACTGTACATACATTACACAAAACAACTCTGTATGCAATCTTGGTGTTTGAGCAATTTAGTACCACACGGATGATAGATAACAACGGACCGAACACCAGTCCCTGCAGCAGACCCGTCACAGTCAAATAATCAACCATCCACTCTCTGGCCTTGTACGCTAGAACAGTGTTGGATTCACGTTGTTTTAGTTTGATGTGTCTGACTGAAAATTGGAACAGCGTGCTCTATTCTGATACACCTCATCAGCCGTAACTGCGACTTTTATCACACAAACCACTCGAAGTGGCGAGAACGAACACAATGAAAATAATGAAGCTGCCTTCCCCTTCAATGAAGACGTGTACTCCATTTCACCTCCTGAGCTAAACTTCTGCCCTTAATGTCGGCAGCCAATGTACTGCGCCGAATGTGACAAAAGAAATCTGTTTGACTTAGATTGTTCATGTAGATCGTTCAGGGTGAATATCTATGTTAGAAACTGCATTGATCAGAAAATGTCCCATTTCAGCAGCTGAAGTCAGGCGTCTTGGAAATTAAATTGGGAACGTTCATATTATCTTTTTTTTGTTTGTTTTTGGAGTCAATAACCTGCAACATCCTTGGGGAGACGAATTTATGGCACGGTTTCGGAGTGAGAAAAACACTTTAATTTGTAACTTGTTTTCCCTTATGAGACTGATGTCATACCCACACTAATTGCCTCAGAGGAATTACTCTGAATTGCATATAACTCTGTAAATCCGATCACCGGTCCTTATGCGCAGTTGGAACTTTCCGTACAGCTCAATTCTGCTTTTGACGGAATATGGGATATCCAGCGATTTACTACATCGCGGCCATTTTCTATCCTGCAATTATAGCGATCGGTATCCCTGGTAAGATACTGGAGCTGGTCACTATAGAAAATATATATGGTGCGGTCGTCTTGCTTTTGATCCGCTGAACTGTTCGGACTTTTACTCAGCACAAATGCTATTTTCAGTCTTATTTTCCATATTCTTTTCGATGTGAAGATTTTCTCTTTTGTCAAATACGTTGTTGCTGATATTGCTATACCTTCGTAGTTTTATTTTGCTCGGCTTTCTGAAGCCACAACGCAGATCGACAGCTTTTAAAATACCGTCCAATCAAATTTCGACTCGCAGGTCAGTTCTTCCATAATCACTAATTAATAAATTATGCTTTGAACATCATTAATTTCACTACAAATGATCACCTCAGTTGTTTCACCTCCAATAATGGAAATGGTGTTGTTTCCGGAGCGAACGACTGCTCAGCAGTACGTGCATCGTGGGAATCAGATGCCTCACTCTAAACTGTCTGAAGGTCACCAATCCCCCCACTGTCACTCCGGTCCATTATTTTCCTCCAGCCGGTTTGCACCGACGGAGCCGGCACACATTGAATTTTTGCTTTTTACTTCCAGAACAACTAAACCCTGCATAGCATTGGGAGAATGGTGGGCATTCAGAGAGCTGCAGCCAACGATAATTCAGTCTTGTTTTTTTCTCTCCGAATTTCTTGTAGTTAATTTAACGGCGATTGTGATCCTATCTCGGGGGAAGTGCGGCCTCTCCAAATGCATCACCCGTTACCTGGTTGGAATGGCAACAGCGGATATGATGGTGGTTATAGTTTTCGCTTTAGTGGATCAGACCAACAATATCTACATTTATTCCAGATCCCTGCTCATCACTCCTGTATGCGCTCTGACACTTGTCTTTAGGGTTGTAACAAGGGATTGTTCTGTTTGGTTTACGGTCAGTTTTACTTTCGATCGTTGCGTCGCAATATGTTGTCGAAAGCAGCGGGAGCGATACTGCACTGAGAGAACAGCAACGGTGGTTATGGTGACCGTTGTTATTGTGAGCTGCGGGAGAAGTGCCCCGTTTTACTTTGCCGTTGAACCTTACGTCATTATTGACAACATACCGTGGCGTTGCGCCCTCACTCATGAATACGCTACTTCACCCGTGTGGAAAGGAATCGAATTGTTGGACAGCATTTTAACACCGTTGCTACCAATCGGATTAATTCTAGTGTTCAATGGGTTAACAGTAAGACATGTTATTGCGGCAAATAGAGTCCGCAGAGGACTTCGGAATAACAGTGATAATGAGAAGGATACCGAGATATTAAACCGCAGAAAGTCGATGATTTTGCTGTTTGCGATATCAGCTAATTTCATATTATTTTGGATACCATATTTAGCTCATTCTCTTGAATGGCAACTGGTAAACTATTTTTATGAGGACAAATATTTGAGTTCTCCGGTATATATACTACAACAATTTGGGTACATGTTGCAAATTCTGAGTATGTGCACCAATACTTGTATCTATACACTGACACAGAGGAAATTCAGAAAGGAACTGATGAATGGTTTTAAGTATGTGTTTACTTTAAATGGCCATCTGTTTAGATAGCATCTATGTTAATTTGCAATCAGCAGATTTTTCAAATAAAACGGTATTAAAATATGTAGGCTTGTCATAAATTCTACCCATCATTTGCCTGGTCATCCTGAAATTGCAAACCCCTCGGAAGGCTGCATTCTTCATACGTTTAAGGTAGGAAACACTGGCGCAAATTTTCAATGGGCTGGCATGATTGTTACATTGTTTGAATTACTCTAAACTATCGCAGAGATCTAAAAAACACAAGGTCAGGAATGGCTTCTGGACTTCCCCGGGTTTAGTTCTTTCAATATGAACAGAATCGGGTAAAGGAGAGTAATGTGTGCATTGAAGCACAGGGAGAGTGTGACAGTAACACAGCAGCAGAAAGCGAACAACCGTGGAGAGATTGTCTATTCATATACTGCAAGAAGTATTCAGAAGCAGGAAGGGAGATATCACTCGATTGGGAATATTCTGTACAGACCACCGCACACCCTCCCAACCCCTTCACTAATAAGAAAACCTGGAGAAAGCGAAAAGCTGGTCGGGAGATAGATTTTGGACAGGTGCCATATTGACACGGTTGTTGTTACAGTCAACTTAAACTTCACCAGTATTCATTGGCACTTCCTCAGTTTAAAAGTTTTAGATATGACAGAATTTCTCATTTGTGTCCTGAACGGACTCCTGGCATAATAAGCGGGCAGGAGGACCAGCGAACAGTCCATTCTGGACCTTGTACTGGAAATTGAAACGGAGGAGGTTACAGATCTCTCCGCGGGTCAGCATTTCAGAACGATAGAGCACAATTTGTCGACATTTACTATAACCTTACGCTGGGATAGGAATGTATTTACTTATTGCTGTTAGGTCGGAACTTGGAGCCGAATTTGGGAAATGGTGTGCTCCTTGAAATGCGCAACAGAAACGGTTAGATATAAATGGAGCACTTGATTTGGGTTCAGTATAGGCTTGTCCCACTGAGGAAGAAAACCGATGGTCGCGAAAAGTAACCCTGGGTGACAAGAGATATGGAAAATCTCGCCAAGAGGAAGAAAGAAAAAATACTTAAGGTTTGGGAAGAAAAGATCAGGCAGGGCTATGGATAGTCACAATGTAGCCAGGAAAGGAATTTAAGAATAGAGTGAAAAGAGATTGAAGTGACCATTAGAAGGCCTTCGAGAGTCGCATTACGGTACGTGAAGAACAGAGGATGACTAGAGAGAGGATGGCACAGATCAGCGATAAAAGAGGAAGGAAGTTTCTGGAGTGCAGGGAAAGAGTAAACGTCCTTAATGAAACTTTGTTTCAGTATTCACCAGTATTCACCTTCATGAATGTGGATATAGTATAAAAAGTTTAATTTGCTGGGACATGCCGACGATAACAATTACTATGAAACTTGCAAAACATTAAAATAAAACATTTCCCGCGTTTAGAGGGATATGCTTCCTGGTATTTAGAGAAGGCAAGCTAAGATATTACTTCGCTTTTGTACATGTCATTCGCGTCCTCACTGCCCACAGGAGTAGTACGGGATGATTGGAGCATAGCAAATGTTATTTCTTTCTTCAAAAGATGTAAAGGGACTGTCCTGAGAATTACAGGCCAGTGAGTCTTTCGTCATTAGTAGAAAAGCAATTCGAAAGGATTCTGAGGGACGGAATTTATGAGTATCTGAGAAACGTATCATGGTTGGGGATAGTCAGCATTGTTTTTGGAGGGACAGACTGAATTCTTCGAAAGAGTGAAAAAAAAATAGACGAGTGAGGTCAGAACAGCAGACGCCAGGTTTGTTAATATTGGAACGTGTTTGACCTAGTTCCCCATTTAGAATATCTGGTGGCATGGGTTAAAGTGAAACCTGACTAAATGGATTAAGATTTTCCATACCTACGCAAGGCAGATGAGCTAGTAGACGGAGTGTATTCTTCCTGGAGGACAGTGGTCAGTGATGTTCCGCGAGCAAGTTATAAACTTCATTACAATTTATAACGGTATGTCGACTCTGCTGTTACAGTGTCCTGGGAGACAGACTTTAATTTGGCCATCCTGCAACACTTCGATAATTTATTGCATTAGGCCTAATGATGTAAGCAAAATGCTGAATTCGGACGGGAACTACAGTCTATCTAAATTAAACTCCCATTCACATGTTACAGAACTTATACCACGATCACTTCAAAGCAATACTCCCAATGGAACACTGCAGCTAAAAATCGGCATTTCAACGTCTTGACCGGCATCATCTAGTGCTCCCGAAATGAACCAGCCTCCCAAAATGCTAATTTTCATTTTTCACTTTCATGAACACACGAATTTGCCGGAATACAAATTTACCTTTGAACCGTGGGTTTATTGTACCCGGAATAGATACACTCATATCTTCAACCTTTAACCCTGATTCCACCTGGCCGGTGTGGATACTGTGTCTCCCTCTGAAACCAATACGAAAACAAACAAATAAAAGACAACATCTAAGTGTGCAGGTAAGGCAACACAGAATACAAGCTTGCACTTTTCTACCTTCAAAACCTTCGCAGGTAACTGGCGTGTTCTGAATAATCAGGCAATTGCCAGAGTGAAAATCCTTATCCAATATTCTAAAGAACAGAGGGAAGGAGGATAAGGGTTGGTGTGGCCTATATGCAGTAGCACCATGCAATTTCGGAATGAGACTTAGCCTCTGAAAGTCACATCAGTCCCAGCAAATTTATTTCACAAAAAGAAACAGACTTTTTCAGACTGTCACCTCCTATTATGAAACAGAGGATTAACTCAAACATCCTGTCAATACAACCCTAACAAATACACTGCTGCCTTCCGTTCATTCACGCACGAATTATCTCTTTTACTATTTCAAGTGAACTCACAAATGTCCAATCCTCGTGGAATAATATTACATTCTTAATATATTCATACTCTAACATGACAGATTTTAAGTGCTGTACATTTAACAAATAATCTATAATTATAATATATAAATTTAAGAAAGCCTTTCGAGTATAAATCCCTGCGTCACTCAGTTACTCGGTCATCCATTTGAATAGCCAGATTACTCAGATCATCCAGACTATCGTGCTCATCCCGGACAGCGATATCATACCGGCACCCAGCGTTCTGTCCACGCTGGAAGGCAGTAGTGAGTGTTCGTTTCTACAGCAAGCACGCAGAAGTTGACTGCATAGACTATCACCGTTCCTCTGTCTTGGCACAGGTCCAACAGTCGGTGGCCATCCCATTGAACCTGTACTGGGAAGTCAAAATCCCTCCTTCACTCGACAAGGAAATATCGAAACATCTGGGTATCCTTGACCCGTAAGAAGTTACAGGCTCTTGGAGTCCATCCAGGAGATTGACCACTGACACCAGGTTTCCCTCATTATTACCAAAAGTAGCAGGCCAACTTTGGAACGTCAGCTACCATTGGGTAATCAAATTCCTGCAGCCATCGGGATCACCAGTTTATCTGCCTGGTGGTGATATAATCGTTTCCTGTACGGACGAGGTATCTTTTGGGGTCCAAAGGCGGGAGTTAGTTCTGTTCCGAGTGCAGGAGTCGGAGCATTAGTAACAGATTGCCAGGGCAACAGAAAAGGAGGAGCTGAGAGAATTTGGGAGTGGACTGACGCGGCCAGAGAATCCTGAGTTGTGCTGTCTCCTCCTCAATCCCACGTAACCTTTGATGCTAAGTGCAATCAAGCGCCTTTTGATCTCTGCCTAAAGTACACCCAACGGTTTGTCTCCACATCTGCATGTGACAACAATTCTACAAATTCACGACCCTTTGGCTGAATACATTTCTGCGTATCTCTGTTTAGAATGGACACTCCTCTATCCTGAGGCTGTGCGCTCTTCTCCAAGTCTCTCCCACCATGGGAAACATCCTTTCCACATCTACTCTATCTCGGCCTTTCAACTTTCGAAAGGTTTCAATGAGATCCCCCTCATCCTTCTAAGTTCCAGTGAGTACAGCCACAGGGCCATCAAACATTCCTCGTACCGTTTCATTCCTGGAATCATCCTTGTGAACCTCCTCTGGAAACTAGCGAATGCTACCACATCTTTTCTAAGACGACGCGCCCAAAATGGTTCACAGTAATCAAGGTGAGGCCTCACTAGTGCCTTATAAATCCACAGCATCACATCCTTGCTCCTGTATTATGGACCTCTGGAAATGAATGGTAACACGGCATTTGCCTTCCTCATCACCAACTCAACCGCAAGTTAACCTTTACGGTGGTCTACACAAGCCTTTGCATGTCAGATTTTGGAATTTTCTCCCCGTTTATAAAATTGCCCCCACATTTATTTCTACTTCTAATATCCATGACCATACATTTTCTAACATTCCATGTCATTTGCCCATTCTCTTAAACTGTCTAGTTCTTTTTGCATCTTACCTGTTTCCTCAGCACTACCTGCCCTTCCATCAGTCTTTGTATCATCTGCAAACTTAGCAACAAAGCTATCTATTTCATCATCATGTTCCTGCAGCAGCTTAAAGTTCTCAGCAAAATCTTTCTGGCAACACGTAGTCAAACCGGATTTACAGATTGAACCCGAACGGAGAGTGTAACCAGCGCAACTCTATACCTAAGGTAAGCGAGAGGAGTTTCATAGGAAAGACAAAGACAGTAGGTGTTTCAGAAGAAAACGTTTTTAGCAAGACTACTGTCACACTGAGTATATTTCTGAGTACAGTTCTCTCTGGACGACGAAAGCTTAGGCGAGATAGGATCGCGGTTAATGAGATTATGGAGGCATTGATACAGCAGACAGCCTGTTCCTTTTGTGTTATCCGGAGCAACACACACAATATGCTGCAGGAACTCAGCAGCTCAGGCTGCATTTATGGAGGGGAGTAAAGTAGTAAATGGTTCGAGCAGAGACCCTTCAACGGTACGTTAAAGGAGCGGCGAAGAAGATGGGAGAGGGTGGAAAGAAAAGTGTACAAGGCAGAGATAATATTAGATGTAGTGGTGGTGTGTGAGTGATGGGTGATGAATTAAGAATCTGGGGGTTACACTTCAAAGCAATTAATGGCAGAAGAAGGAAGAATCATGCGAGGAAGGAAAGGGAAGCCAAGCGTCAGAAATTGGAATAGGATGGATGCCAGAAAGAAGAGGTGGACAGGACAGAAAAGGAGCAATGGCATCTGAACTGGAAAGATGGTTTGTAAACCCTAAAATGTGGTAAATGAGGAGGTTGGCAACGTGTTCTGCTTGCAGGAATAAGTGATAATAGGGAGACCAGAGGGGCAAGAGGAATGGACAGAGAATTCACCTAGAGATCGACGCCTGTAGGTAGAGCGGGATTGGGCCGGGATCGGGGGAAACCTGCTTCATGTCAAGATCCCGTTGCAGATGCCGACATTTATGGGAATTAATTGCGGGAGACGGAGTATCGTGAGGTGATAGGTAATGTCGAAGGAGCCATAATTCCAAATATGGCAGCAGTGCAGTCCGGTGAGCGCAGATGTGCGAGAAGTGAAGTCGCAGAACCGGACGGCATTGACACCAGTCTAAGGAAAATGCCGATTTTTTTTTTTACCAAGGAATAAATCACAAATGTCCCTGAATGCATTGACTTATCCTAAGAAAAGACGCTGAAGAGACGGGGAGAATGGAAGTGAAAAGTAACTTTACAACAGACAAGGTGTGAAGGGATATAAATGTTCGACCTGTGAGGTTTGGTATGTTTATAAATGGTATCACCAGATATGCCACTGGAAAGGACTGAGAGATTGAGAATATGAAGAACGGTTTCAGAAACCAGAGCCAGTAAACTTGAGAGCAGAGCGGAAGTTGTTGATATTTCCGAGCTCCACGTGGGTGCAGGAAGTAGCGTCAATACAGTCGTCGATATACCATAGAAGGATTTGGGAATTTCCACGAGTGCAGGCTTGAAACATGGACTGTCTCCCGTAGCCAATGAAACCTCGGGAGTTACTGGAACCCATGCGGTGTCCAAGGTGTGAATAAGGTGGAGGAAGTCAAAGGATACATTTTAGATCTAGGAACCAGTTCCTGCAGACGGAGAAGTGTTGTCCATGAAGGAATGAAAATATGGAAGAAAACAGACAACCGGAGTGAGGCCAGGGCAGTCGATGTAGACTAAGGAAATGCCTTTCTTTTGCCATCTAATTGGAGGAAATCAAGCTCCGATGTGTTTTTTTTTTTCCAATCGGCGATGTAATCTCCATTTTCTGATCTGTCTCCTGAAGTGGTTATAGAAGCATAGAAAGATAGAAGTCTACAGCACATTAGAAACCTTTCGGCCCACCATGTAATCTATTGTAGAGACTCTCTAGAATTTCCCTACCGCATAGTCCTCTATTTTTCTGAGCTCCATGTACGAATGTAGGAGTCTCTTAAAAGACCTTACCAGCCTCTACCACCTTTCCTGGCAGTGCATTCCACACACCCAGCGCCCCCTGAGCGAAAAACCTTCATCTGTATCCCCCGTGTACGTACACCCATGTACCATAAAACTATGCCCCCTCAGGAATGATTATACCTAAGCACTTAAAACTGGACACAATGATGCCCTTACTGATATCTAGTGAACCATATCAATAATAAATTATTTGTGGGCCACTCTTTGGTAAGATAAAACGCACACGATTATCAATAAGACAATCTGTGTCTGTGCCTGGATTAACCTGAGCCGAGAAACTGGCTGATCTGCGGCGATTAAAGACACATGGACATTAATTACAAGGTTTTACTTGCCAGAAGGAAAATAATATTTTACCACTCTGGGCGACAGCCAAATAAATGCCGAGACATGTTATCTAGAGAGGTCAGAGCCACCGACAACATTTTGTACTGACCAGCAAAGACAATACGAATGACGCTGTTGAAATGTCTATCAGCGGGAACTTCGGAGAATAACCACCGCAAGGAAGACCACACAGCCAGGGGTTTAGTGAAGAAGTATCAATCGTCGCGTACGTTAGGATTATGGAGGAGTATTGTGAGTGAGTGCAGCTAGTAAAGGAACAACAGAGTTCCTGAGGTTACTTGTGTCCCTGGGGTTATCATATCCATGCTGATGCTTGTTTATAATTAATGTACCGTTGCCAAGTAAATTGTCTAATCTAGTTCAGCTGGCGACAGATCAAACCGGCTGAGCATCCCAGGGCCCGTTGCCGCTGCTCCAGCTATTCAAATTAGCATTAAGGTTTTGGTTGAGAGGCTCAATTGTCAAAAAAACTAAATGGAACTTGACTTCCTCCGTAGTGTTTGAATAGCGAATATAAATGTGGTCAGATATTGTGGAAAGACACAATTTCTGATTATTTTAGAAATCCTAAGCAATTGAGATGTGTTACACTAGTAGTGTGTAAATATAACACACAATTGAAAAACGGAAATTGAGGTTTTATGTTCATTGGGATGTTTGATGGAACAAGAAGAACATACCCTCAGAAAATAATATCGACATATTGGGATCACACTGCACTATAATATATTCTCCTCACATAATTCGCTGCAGACGGGGTGGATTCGATTAGTTGTATCAGGTTCCATGCTGGGACATCGTTTCAAGCATTTGAGTCAGGGTCCAATGGGCAGGGTTTCAGTTTCACAACAGGAAAAACAGTAGATTCTGTTCTTGATGAAACTCTGCAAGTTAGATACACGTGTGAATCTTATTATGAAAGGATCTGCTGCCTGCCTGCAGATATCGTTTCCAATCGGTTAGGGACAGCACTCAGTATCTCGTTTTACTTTCAATCCTATAGATGGCGCCGGTAACTGGCGACTCTGCGCCTGCTCTCCCGAGAAAACTGCCCTCGACGCTATCCTATACCCGAGAAACACTTCTAAACCTCCAATTTTTCTACAACTAGCAAGATCAACAACACACTTGCGAAGTTACTGATCCAGCTTGAAATCATCGACACGCCAGAATTGCTTCAACTCCAGACCGTACCTGGACCCGATCGTCGAGGCCTGGTCCGTGTTCCATCACGTTCCTGGAGACCCGCGGCCTGCTACGGCGTCGGAGCGCCGAGAGACATGGCCCATTCCAACCAGCACCTCTCCGAAGCAGACGACCACACAGAAGTGATGTCGGAGACCTCAAGATACCCCAGACGCTTCCCCGGAGCGACTACCGTAGAGCTCGTTGGTGGCTATCCACAGCTGCCGGAAGTGAGACCTCCTCCGCCGATTGGAAATTGAGCCCGGGGCTCGGATGGAGCGGAGGTCTCCGCAAATGTGACACAGTTCACTGACTTGTTTCAGCTGGCAGCCCCGGCCTCCGGGATTAAGTGTCGATTTCGGGGTGCGATCCAATCGACAGCCCGGGTTCCTGACAGTTGGAAGTGGCAGCGGAGACTCTCCCGTCAGTCGGCCCGACCTGGAGCGCCCGACGACGCGACGCGCCGATCGATCCCCGCGGGACGCGTCCACCAACCTCAATGAACTGTCAACAACACACTGCATCGATGGAAACCTGGAAAGATGCACAACTTACCGAGGAAGCATGGGAAAAGAGCTGGGCTGCTGGTCAGATTGAAGCGGGGGGGGGGGGGTCTTTAGGATCCCTCTGCCCACCATCCTTCTAGCTAATGTGCAAGCCATAGAGAACAAGGTGGATGATCTTAAAGAGAGACTCACTTACTGCAGGGAGATGCAGAACTGCTGTGTATTCAGTTTCACAGAGACCTGGCCCTCCCCTGCCACCCCCAACTGTGCCATCCAACCAGAGGGATTTTCGATCCATTGGATGGACCGCAAGGCGTCTTCGGGCAAGACGAAGGGAGGTGGAGTCTGCCTACTGATCAACACTGTGTGGTGCTCGGACACAGTGGTACTGACAAGCTCCTGCAGTCCGGACCTGGAACATCTGTCGGTGAAGTGTCGTCCCTAATATCTGCCACGGGAATTCATCTCTGTCATACCGACAGTGGTCTAAATTCCTCCCCCCCCCCCCCCACAGGCGGACGTGGAGTGTGTTGTGAATACACTGTATGCCAACATCAGTGAACTTGTGACCAGGTATCCGGAGGCTTTGCTCATACAGCCGGGGATTTTAACCAGGCCAACCTCAGAAAAGCGCTGCCAAGGTTATACCAACATTTCTCCTGCTCCACTAGAGGCCCGAATATACTTGACCACTGCTACACAGCAGTCAAGGATGCCTACCGTTCCGTCCAACGACCTCACTTCGGAAAATTGTGCCATCCGGCCGTATTCCTCCTTCCAGCTTACACACAGAAAGTAAAGCCGGAGGTCACGGTGTCAAACGTGTTGTCGCGTTGGACAGAGGAAACGGATGAGGTCCTCCGTGAGTGCTTTGAATTGGTGGACTGGTTCGTATTTAAGGACTCGGCAGCTAACCTCGATGAGTATGCCTCAGCTGTCACGGACTTGATCTGGAAATGCACAGAGGACTGTGTGTCTCGCAAGACAATGCCGGTATAGCCTAACCGCAAACGTTGGATGAATTATGAGGTCCAGTCCCTTTTGAAGGCAAGAACTGCGGCTTTTAGGTCCGGAGAAAACAGTCGCTAAATGGAATCCAGGCGTGAACTCCGGAAAGCCATTAAGGGCGTCAAGAGGCAATATCGAGCCAGGTTGGAAGCCCAGGCTAACCAGAGGGATGCCAGTAGACTATGGCAGGGTGTCAGGGAATACCAATAACTGTAGCGCTTCTCTTCCTGACCAACAACGTATTCTACGCAAGATTCGAACAGAGGTGGAGCGTCCCACCACCTCTGGATGGACCGGACCTGGTGGCATCAAGATTCATCATCACCGAGGAAGACGTTAGAAGAGCCTTCCTGAAGATAAATCCAGGGAAGGCAACGGGCCCAGATGGCGTCACGGGATAGCTAGACAGTGAGCTAGCTGTGTGTTTGCTGACATCTTCAACTGCTCCCTGCTTCAGTCTAAGATCCCATCGTGTTTTAAGAAGGCAAGGATAATCCCAGTGCCGATGAAAAGCAAGGTGGCATGCCTGAATGACTGCCGACATGTGGCTCTAACATCAATTGCTATGAGGTGCTTCGAGCGTTTGGTTATGGTACACACCAACCATAACCTACCGGTCAAATTCGACGCTTTGCAATTCGCCTACCAGAGCATCAGGTCAACGGCAGATGCCATCGCTCTGGCACTACATTCCTACTTAGCACACCTGGAGAATAAAAACGCCAATGTAAGGCTCCTTCTCATCGACTGCAGCTCTGCCTTTAATACCATCATTCCAAATAAACTGATACCTAAGCTCTGGAACCTGGGTCTTAGCACTCAGATCTGCAGCTGGATCTTCAACTCAGGCTATAAAAATAGGGGACAGGCTTTCCTCTACAATCACTCTGAGCACCGGTGCCCCACAAGGTTGTGTACGCAGCCCCCTGCTGTACTCACTGTACACCCATGACTGTCTAGCCAAGTTCCCATCGAACCCAATGTATAGGTCCACTGCCAAGAAGGCCCACCAGCGCCTTTACTTCCCGAGAAAGCTGAAGAAATTTGGCCTGTCTCCTAAAACCGGCACTATTTCTTGTAGGTGCACCGTAGAAAACATTATTCTAGGGTGCATCACAACCTGCTATGGAAGTTGTCCTGTCCAAGACCTCAAGAAGCTGCAGAAGATCGTGAACATAGCCCGGCACATCACACAAACCAATTTTCCATCCTTGGATTCATTTTACACCACACTCTGTCGGAGCAGTGCTACCAGGATAATCAAGGGCAAGACCCTCGCAGCCAACACACTTTTTGTCCCACATCCCATGGGGAGAAGTTTCAGGAGCATGAAGATTCGTACGGCCAGATTTAGGAACAACTTCTTTCCAACTGTGATAAGACTGCTGAACAGATCCTAACCCGGATCCGGGCCGTACCTTTCAAATATCTGGATCTGACTTGCACTACTATACTTTCCCTTTTCTATTTTTTAATTATGGTTTTGTGGCGACACATGTTTTGCGCAGGCGAACCGGCTCACAAATAGCCAGAGCGCGGGGTGAGGGCTTTGGTAATGCACCTCTGACGTTATTTCCGCCTGGAGAGGGCGGACGCTGGGGATTAAATGCCTGCGCCGCGAAGTTTGAATAAGCTAGTCTCGAAACGACTTACTGACTGCGTGTCGTTATTTCAGCGCTGTGTGTAGTACATCACTACATTGGTGACCCCGACGGTCCAAACGGGATTTGGACCAAAGATGACCGACTCTTCATCTGTTCACGCAGTTTCGCTAAAACTGCCGACTTTCTGGACGCTGCGACCACGCGTGCTGTCTAGCCAAGCAGAAGCCCAATTCCAGATTCAACAGATCTCTTCTGATTCCACGCGTTACTACAACGTGGTGATCGCCCTTGACCAGGAGACGGCCGCCCAGGTTGCGGATTTCATACAGTCGCCCCCGGAAGAAGGCAAATATGAAGCATTCAAAGCGCTGCTCATTGGGACCTTTGGCCTCTCACGGCATGAGCGGGGTGCCCGCCTGCTTCACCTGGACGGTTTGGGAGACAGGCTGCCGTCAGCATTGATGAACGAGATGCTGGCCCTGGCCGACGGACACAAGCCCTGCCTCATGTTCTAGCAAGCGTTCCTAGAGCAACTGCCCGACGACATACATCTGCTGCTGGCCGACGCAGATTTCAGTGACCCCCGGAAGGTGGCGGCCCGGGCAGACGTTCTGTGGAAAGCCAAGAGGGGAAGCGTGGCGTCCGTCGGTCAGGTTACCAGGCCACGCGCCGAACAGCGGACCAGACCTGGCCCGGCAGGGGGCGCACACAAAACAGAGGCAAGAGTGAGGAGGACAGTGAACAGTGGTGTTTCTACCACCAGCGGTGGGGCACAAAAGCCCGCCGTTGTCGTCCGCCCTGCTAGGGCCAGGGCCAGGGATAGCTGCCGCTAATGACTATGGCGGCTGGCCACCAGGACAGCCTCTTGTACGTATGGGACAAACAGTCGGGACGCCGCTTCTTGGTCGACACCGGAGCGGAAATCAGCGTCTTGCCCCCGACGGGGTACGACACCAGTCACAGGAAAGCAGGACCCACCCTGAAGGCCGCAAACGGCAGCACGATACGTACCTACAGCACCCGTACAGTGCAGCTGCAGTTCGGCGCCAGCCGTTTCACGTAGAACTTCACACTGGCCGCCGTGGCCCACCCACTCCTGGGGGCGGACTTCTTGCGAGCTCACAGCCTGCTGGTCGACTTGCAAGGGAAAAGACTGGTACATGCCGAGACTTTCCAGACGTTCTCCCTCGGTGAAGCCAAGTTGCCGGCCCCACACTTGGACTCCATCACGCTGTCGGACAACGAATTCACCAGAATCCTGCCGGACTTTCCAACGATTCTGGCACCGCAGTTCAGGCAGCCATGCCCAGATACGGGGTACAGCACCACATCAGCCCATGGGCCTCCCCCCTGCACATGGTGCCCAAAGCAGCCGGGGGTTGGAGACCATGCGGCGACTACCGCAGACTGAACGAGGCTGCAACTCCAGACCGCTACCCCGTGCCGCACATACAGGACTTTGCAGCAAATCCGCACGTGGCATGAATCTTTTCCAAAGTAGACCTCGTCCGGGGATACCATCAAATCCCGGTGCACCCTGAAGACATCCCCAAAACTGCACTTATCACCCCGTTCGGCCTGTTCGATTTCCTCCGAATGCCGTTCGGCCTGGAGAATGCCGCACACATGTTCCAGCGGCTAATGGATGTGGTGGGACGCGACCTGGGCTTTGCGTTCATCTATTTGGTCGAAATCCTCATAGCCAGCAGTAGTCGTCAGGAGCATCTGTCCCACCTCCGCCAGCTCTACTCCCGCCTGAGTGATTACAGCCTCACGATCAACCCGGCCAAATACCAGTTCGGTCTCGATACCATCGACTTCCTGTCCACAGGATTACTACAGACGGGGCAACCCCTCTGCCCGCCAAGGTAGACGCGATCCGCCACTTTGCCCGGACCAACACGGTTAAAGCCCTGCAGGAGTTCGTTGGTATGGTGAACTTCTACCACCGTTTCCTCCCCTCAGCAGCCCGAATCGTGTGCCCTTTGTACACAACAATGTCGGGTAAAGGCAAGGACATTACCTGGGACGAGGAGGCCGCGGCCGCTTTCGTTAAGGCCAAGGAAGCCTTGGCAGATGCCGCGATGCTAGTGCAACCCAGAACGGACGTTCCGACTGCCCTCACGGTGGACGCATCCGAGACAGCAGTCGGTGGGGTGCTGGAGCAGCTCATCGCGGGGCGCTGGCAACCCTTGGCGTTCTTCAGCAAGCACCTACAACCACCCGAACTCAAGTACAGTGCGTTCGACCGGGAACTGTTGGCACTGTATCTGGCAATCCGGCATTTCAGGTACTTCTTGGAAGACAGGCCGTTCACTGCGTTCACCGAACACAAACCGTTGACATTCGCGTTCACGAAAGTGTCCGATCACTGGTCGGCTCGCTAGCAGCGACGTGTGTCCTACATCTCCGAGTGCACGACGGACATCCAGCATGTCTCGGGAAAGGACAACGTCGTGGCGGACGCACTGTCCAGAACAGCTGTACAGGCCCTATCCCTGGGGGTGGACTATGCAGCACTGGCGGAGGCGCAGCAGCCAGATGACGAGATGCCCAGCTACAGGACCAGTCTCGGGTTTGCAGCTGCACCTGGCCTTTCTCTTTGGCCCAAGTGAGAGGACCCTCTTGTGCGACGTGGCTACCGGCCAACGTCACCCCATCTTCCCGGCAGCCTGGAGGCGGCGAGTTTTCGACTCCATACGCAGTATGGCGCACCCATCTATCAGGACAACCGTCCGGCTGGTCTCCAGCAAGTTCGCGTGGCACGGACTTCGCAAGCAGGTCAGTGAATGGGCCAGATCGTGCGCACAGAGCTAATCAGCCAAGGTGCAGCGGCACACTAAAGCCCCGACGCAGCAGTTCGAACCCACCCACCGGAGTTTCGACCACATTCATGTGGATATCGTGGGCCCACTACCAGTGTCCTGAGGAGCGCGGTACCTCTTAAATATGGTAGACCGGTTCACGAGGTGGCCAGAGGCGGTCCCGCTCACCGATACATCTGCCGTTTCCTGCGCTCGAGCACTGATTGCAACCTGTGTAGCACGCTTCAGGGTACCAGCCCACATTACCTCCGACAGAGGCGCCCAGTTCACTTTCAGCCTGTGGTCGGCTGTGGCCAGCCTGTTGGGAACGCAGCTACACCACACAACTGCCTACCACCCACAGTCGAACGGACTAGTGGAACGCTTCCACCGTCACTTGAAGTCTGCTCTCATGGCCCGCCTGAGAGGACCTAACTGGGTGGTTGAGCTTCCCTGGGTCCTGCTTGGAATTGGCACAGCGCCCAAAGAGGATCCGCACGCCTCGTCGGCCGTCCCAGGAGAGTTCATACCAGCCCCAAAGGGGCAAGAGGAAGAACACGCAGCTGTCCTGGACAGACTACGCGAAAGGCTCGGCAACGTCCAACTTCACTGCACGGACGGACGCCGACCGATGTACCCAAAGATCTGCAGAACTGTAAGTTTGTGTTTGACGAAGGGGCGGACACCGGGCACCGCTACAGAGGCCGGACGAGGGGCCGTTCAAGATGATCAGCAACAACGTGTCCACGTACGTTCTGGACATTGGGGGGAAAGATGAGGTTTTCACAGTGGACCGACTCAAACCAGCCCATGTGGACTTGGCGCAGCCAGTCGAGGTTCAGGCACCGCGGCGCAGAGGCAGTCCTCCCAAACAGAGGCTGATCCAGGCTGAGGATATTGGGGTTGAATTGCCGGTTCTGGGGGGTGGTGGGTTATGTGGCGACCCACTTTCTGCGCAGGCGAATCGGCTCACAAATAGCCAGCGCACGGGGAGAGACTTTGGTAATACACCTCTGACGTCATTTCCACCCGGAGAGGGCAGGCGCTCGGGATTAAATGCCAGCGCCGGGAAGTTTGAATAAACTAGTCTGGAAACTGCGTGTCGTTATTTCAGCGCTGTTTGTAGCAGATCGCTACAGTTTATAATTTAAATTTTTATTATGTTTACTTCGATGTACTTCAGGGAGCGCGAAGCGCAGAAACAAATATCACTGTGATGATTGTACGCTCTATTATCAATCGTCTGGCGACAATAAAGTAAGTAAAATAAACACTATAATATTATAGCAATACCAGACTCCATTGCGTTTTCCATTTCTGCTAATTCTTTAACGCGGTCGCGGGGTACGTGACACCATTAACATATTGATCTATCACTCCTGTACTATGTTCAGTGCAATGTAGTTTCTTTTGGAGCTGGCCGGCTGAAAGTGAACAGACTAGTACAAGTGCAGCCTTACTTGATGTTACACTGCCGCTTTTAGGGAACAGTAAACTTTCGCTCCCTCTATTCTAATGCAAACCCCAGGTCCAAACCGTTTATAGTGGACATTCTGTGTTGATCGATTTTCCCAAATGCAGCATCTCGAACTGATTCGAACTTGGCTCCAGTTTACACACCTCGGTCCATTTACTCAGTCGATGAAAATTCCACTGAAAATCTCGATACCACTCTTCACTGTCCACTATACTACCTATACTGGTAAATTCTGCGAAATGTCGAGCCATGGCACGTATATTGTTTTCTAACCGTTGAATTAGAAATCAGAAAACAATAAATCCAGCAAAATGCCTACCCTGTAGTCCTAAAAACCAACTGCCTTCCACGAACACGCTCTGCTTTCTACCCTGAAGCCAGTTATATATCCATTTAGCCAATTTCCCATATATTCCAGGCGAACTAACTATTCAGAGCAGTCTGCCATATTAACCGCCTCCACATGTGTCGATGACACCTACCACTCTGCCCGCGTCGAATGGTATACCACGACGACTATTCCAGTTCAGCTCTGGAAATTTCGAAAACAGCAGCAACTTCCTTGTGTGGACTCACTGTGTGCTGCTTGTCCTTCCGACCGAGCTGTTCTAACACTGCTTCAACATCTGGGAAATTATAGGCCGGTACGTTTGACGTCGGTAGTAGGTAAAATATTGGAAGGAGTACTAAGGGATAGAGATAGACATGGACTTATTAGGGAGAGTCAACACGGCTTTGTGCGTGGTAGATCACGTTTAACAAATTTATTAGAGTGTTTCGAGGAGGTTACAAGGAAAGTGGATGAAGGGAAGGCAGTGGATGTTGTCTACGTGGACTTCAGTAAGGCCTTTTACAGGGTCCCGCATGGGTGGTTAGTTAGGAAGATTCAGTCGCTAGGTATACATGGTGAAGTAGTAAATTGTATTAGACATTGGCTCAGTAGGAGTAGTCAGAGAGTGGTAGTGGAGGATTGCTTCTCTGAGTGGAGGTCTGTGACTAGAGGTGTGCCATAGGGATCAGTGTGGGCCCATTGCTATTTGTCATCTACACCAATGATATGGACGATAATGTGGTAAATTGGATCAGCAAACCTGTTGCTGGTACAAAGATTGGAGGTGTCGTAAACGGAGAGGAAGGATTTCAATGCTTGCAGAGTGACCTGGAGCAGCTGGAAAAATGGGCTGAAAAGTGCAGATGGAGTTTAATACAGACAAGTGTGAGGTATTGCACTTTGGAAGAAAAACCAAGGTAGAACATACAAGGTAAATGGCAGGGCACTAAGGAGTGCAGTAGAAAAGAGTGATCTAGGAATACAGATACATAATTCCCTAAAGGTGGCGTCAAAAGTAGATAGGTTCGTAAAGAGAGCTTTTGGTACATTGGCCTTTATAAATCAAAGTATTAAGTATAAGAGTTGGAATGTTATAGTGAGGTTGTATAAGGCATTGGTGAGGCCGAGTTTGGAGTATTGTGTGCAGTTTTGGTTACCGAATTGCAGGAAGGATATTAATAAGGTTGAAAGGGTGCAGAGAAGGTTTACAAGGAGGTTGCCGGGACTAGAGAAACTGAGTTACCGAGAAAGGTTGAATAGGTTAGGACTTAATTATCTGCAGCGTAGAAGAATGAGGGGAGATTTGATAGAGGTATATACAATTATGATGGGTCTAGATAGAGTGAATTCACGTAGGCTAATTCCACTGAGGCTCAGGGAGAAAACAAAATAGAGGACATGGATTAAGGGTGAAGGGGGGAAAGTTTAATGGAAACATTGTGGGGGGGGGGGTTCTTCACACAGAGAGTGGTGGGAGTCTGAAAGGAGCTGCCAGATGAAGTGGTAAATGCGGGCTCACTTTTAATATTTAAGAAAAACCTGGACAGCTACATGGATGAGAGCTGTATGGAGTGATATGGCCCGGGTGCAGGTCAGTGGGACTAGACAGAAAATTGGTTCGGCACAGCCAAGAAGGGCCAAAAGGCCTGTTTTGGTGCTGTAATGTTCTATGGTTCTATCAGGGCAGTTGCCGGACTCCATGTAGGCGTTCGTTGATCAGGGCGCGCACACGGCCTGTGCACATGAATTTCACAGAATAACACAAATTCATCAATTTCCATCTGATGGACTAACCCAATACCCCTCTGATGGTGGGTTACACCTGCCTCTCCACACGCGACCCTTACTTCGCTTGGTCATCCGCTTCGCTGCTGAGTTGTTGATTCACTTGCCCGACCACCGGTCAGCAAGCTCAGTCGCCTTCATCCAGTAAAACCCTGGAGAAGAATGATCGTCTTGATCTCATCAAGCTCCTACAGGAACAACACGACGTAGCTATCGGCTTCAGCAAATGGAAATATGGAAATCCAGCGCCTTGCATCCTCTCGGATAACACGCCGCACGATGGACATCCTTGTGGGCATTACCACTCCCCGAGATCGTCTACTCGATCTCACCCCTCATCAGACCCATGGCATGAATGACTACTCAGTCAACGCGATACACTGCAGAATTATTCGCCCATCGCAGTCCGCAGCCAGCGCCGGAGCGGATGGAAAATATTCAGAATTGTCCAGCCTTCGTTAGTCCGGATCTACTGCATGCGTACAATGGATCTGCATCTGCCAGGTGATGAGTGGCAGACGGCGACCAGAACGCCTACTGTTCACTGGTGGTTGTGCCTTTCCGACTTTCTAACAGTCCAGCCGTTTTCCAAGCCTTCATTAACCAGATACCCCTCGATTCAGTCAGATTTTCTTTTCTTTTATAATCCACGGGCGGACGGTCGTTCAGTAAGAACAAATCAGCAGGTGTACAAGTTAGTGCGCTGTCATTCCGACTCTAACCCTTGAACATGGACGATTTACTTTCTCTAGACCGGGGTAGCACACTATTTACACACCTCCTCTGCAACGGGTATGTCTCCCTTTGCTATCTTCTTGGTTACCAGTCCATGACATTCTCTGCAGAAGAGTCCACGGTGTTAAAGGCCCTGGTGCTCCACTGCACGGAGGACCATTCTAGTTGCCAACGGCCTCCGCCTTAGGCACCAGCCAGACTTCTCAAGACTGGAGAGCATGTCTGAAAGTCCACAAGCTGCATTTTATACATAGATGAGAATTTCAAAATATGGATGTCTTAGGAATGTATTTCTGTGAATGGCGAGTTTACGGTGGAACTTCATCACTTTGATCAGTTAAGGCCGCAGAAACAACAACATTATCAGTAGGGTGGATGATTGTCAGTAGGAGTAATGATGATGCTGTCAAACTGGCCAGCAACGATGTTATCATTTCAGCTCAGTGACGGTTCAAGAGAATCAATAATAACATCAGCGTGGTCAGTGACGTGTTAGTAAAACGCGGGCCATTCTGCTTATAGAACGGATGTGTCTCCATGAACTATAAACCAGGCTATTAATCATTCTGACTTTTCGGCATTGCAGTCAACGTGTCTGCTTCATATACTTTGTCTTCCAATCTAAATATAGGTATTGGCTCTCCAGTAACTCAAACAGATTACCTCGAGTATGTCTGATGGTGAGTTTCTGCATATTCATTCGTCTGTGTTTCACATTACTGCCCATCTGCAGAGACCGGTTTATTCTGTTCATTGCAATGGCTTGTCTCATTCCAGCAATATTTACAAATTATTTCAAAATCATTTAATGAAAAAACTGTCTTATTTTATTTTACACAAACGTATAACTGATCGTTTTCTGCAGTTCTCCAAGTGCAAAAATATAATGGGTTAACTGCATCTCGTCTTGACAGTAGTTGATTAGTGATGGACAATAACGCTCCCTTGTTATTATCACACTGTCCGATTGAAAAGAAGACACATGTACATTTATTCCCAGCATTCAGCACATTTTTGCTCAATAGTTAAGTCTATTAAACGTATATTTACTGATACACAAAGTAGTTTAACAATTATATTTATATTGTATTTCTGGTATGAGACATCAGAGAAAAATACGTCGTCTGTGTAAAGGTTTAAATGATGAAAGCTCGCAGTCTTATATTCCCCGGTGGTTTCCATTATCAGAACCGAAGGAACACAAGCTGCAGCTATCTTCGCAATTGAGGTTCTTTATACGGATACCCACGGAACAATGTCTGGATTCATTTTCATGTAAATGGCTAAATAAAAGACTGTAAAATGACAGCCAAATAAATGTCGCCGAATTTTATTTAGCTATATGAAAATAAAATTTAAAGAAAATATGCCGGAGCCTCGAAATATAAACGCGGCCCAATGAGATGAAAAAAAAAGAATTGATATCTCTCCTTAACCACCGTTCACAACTGATATCAGTGTGAAATCAACACCAACAGCCGAGGCTCAATGTGTTTCTGTTCCACTGATGCTTCGGTCTCTCGTTGGTACATTGACCGATAATCTGGGACTATCTCTCCCGTATGCTTTTCTCCAGACGCAGACCACCTCACATTTGCACGTGCTCAATTCCATCCGCCATTTCTCGACCTATTTCCAAGGTAGTCAAGGTCACGCTCAAGCTTGTATAACCTTCCTGGTTCTACAGGACGCCCCCAATTTTGAAGCCGTCCACATTGTTTCTGAACCAGCTGTCAACATTGACAACAAAATCATTGTTATAGGTGATAAATAAAAAGGAGCCTGACACCAATCCCTTCGGCACAATTGTCACAGAGAAAAAAAGAAATCAATCATCCACTCTGCAAATCCGGTGTTGAATCGAAATCAGCAGCTTCGGATTTTCAGCACACAATTTCAGTCCGAATATAATGTTTTGCATTTTATAGTATTTAACTCCGCTTCCCTGGCAAACAATAGACCAGCCTGGAACTTGATAGATCGCAGACTTTAATTTCTACTTCTGTTCAAACTGAATATGGATGAGGAAATTGTGGTAGAACTGTGGCAGCTCTGGCTAATGTTTTTTAAAATTAGTTTAGGTAATACACTAAATTAGGTAATGGAGAAATACAAAGAGATCTAGGAGCCCTTGTTCATCAGTCACTGAAGGTGAATGAGCAAGTGCAGCAGGCAGTGAAGAAGTCTAATGGAATGTTGGCATTTATTACAAAAGGAATTGAGTACAAGAGCAAGGAAATCCTTTTGCATTTGTACAGGGCCCTGTGAGACCACACCTGGAGTATTGTGTACAGTTTTGGACTCCAGGGTTAAGGAAGGAAATCCTGGCTGTAGAGAAAGTGCAGCGTAGATTCACAAGTTTAATTCCTGGGATGTCTGGACTATCTTACGCAGAAAGTTTAGAAAGACTGGGCTTGTACACGCCTGAATTATGGAAACTGAGAGGGCATCTGATTGCAACATATAAGATTATTAATGGATTGGACAAGATAGAGGCAGGAAATACGTTCCAGATGCTGGGAGAGTCCAGTACCAGAGGGCATGGTTTGAGAATAAGGGGTAGGTCATTTAAGACAGAGTTAAGGAAAAATTTCTTCTCCCAGAGAGTTGTCGGGGTCTGGAATGCACTGCCTCGGAAGGCAGTGGAGTCCAATTCTCTGGATGCTTTCAAGAAGGAGCTAGATAGGAATCTTATGGATAGGGGAATCAAGGGATATGGGGACAAGGCAGGAACCGGGTATTGATAGTAAATGATCAGTCATGATCTCAGAATGGCGGTGCAGGCTCGAAGGGCCGAATGGTCTACTTCTGCACCTATTGTCTATTATCTATTGTCTATAATATTAAATAGACTACACAGCACGTCATGGGTATGTGGGACGGTCGATGTGCGTGCGCAGGAAGAGAACATTCAGCAATCGGTTCACACACCGCAGCTAATATCGGGTGGACTCGTAAGTTTTAATTATCAAGGGTCACTGGAATATTGCTGTCGATCTCTTTTACGTGTTGAGAAAAACATTCGTACAGCATGTTTTATTGTGATGAATGTCATCAGTTGTTACTGTGAGTTTCGTCATTCAAATGATTGGAAATGACCAGAACGAGTGGTAAAAATGATCCTATCTCCCCCTTCAATAAAGTGTACTGTATTTCACCTGCCGAGCTCATGTCCCGTCCTCACTGTTAGAAGCGAATCTGCTTGCCCGAATATCTGAACATAAATCTGTTTGAAGTTGGCCTTGTTGATTGTACAGGATGATTGACTATATTAGAATAAACACTGATCAGAGAATGTCCCATTTCAGCATCTGAAGTCAGGTGTCTTGGAAATTAGATTAGCAGAGTTCGTATTTTAATTTGTTTAAAAACCAATAACTTGTAACATCCCTTGGGTTGGGGAGACGACTTTACGGCACGGTGACAGAGTGAGAAAAACACTTCAATGTCAGTGTTTGTGCAGCTGCATGTGACTCATGTGGAAATCACACTAATTGCCTCAGTGCAATTACTTTGAATTACATATAACTCTGTAAAACCGATCACCGGTACATATGAGCAGTTAGAACGTTTAGTACAACTGAACGCTGCCTTTGACGGAGTATGGAATATCCAGCCAATTACTACATCGCGGGCGTTTTCTACCCTGCTATAGTAGCGATCGGTATCCCTGGTAAGGTATTGGAGCTGGTCACTATATGCATGGAGCCATCGTCTTGCTTGCTGATGTTCCGCTGCGCGGTTTGGACCTTTTACTGAGCACAGATGCTACCTTCGTCTGAAATGTGTTTCCAGAATGGAACATTCAAGCGTCTGATAAACTTGTTATTTAGTTTCCATATTTTTCCAATGTTTTTTTTCTTTTGTCAATTACGTTGGTGCAGAGATTGCTGTTGTTTCATGATTTCACCTTGCTCGGCTTTCTGAACCGATCTGAAGCTTTGCTCAACCGCCCGGCACTCAGGCCTGTTCTTCCGTGAGCTACTAAATTATAACATGAATTAAACTTCAGTTTTTCACTTCAATTAATCCCTTCAGCTATTTCACTTCTAATGATGGGAATTGTGATGAGAGGCATTGGTCGTGTCGATGGTCAGAGGCTTTTTTCCCCACAAAAGCAAACAGGTTTAATGTGCTGGGGAGTAGATATAGATGAGATGTCAGGGGTATTTTATTACGCAGAGGGTGGAAAATGCGTGGAATGGGCTGCCAGCAAATATGGTGGAGGCTGGTACGATAGGGTATTTTAAGAGACTTTTGGGTATGTACATGGAGCTTAAAAATAGAAGGCTATGGGTAAGCCTAATAATTTATAAGGTAGGGACATTTTCACCACAACTTTGTAAGGCGAACAGCTTGTGTTGTGCTGTAGGTTTTCTATGTTTCTATGTTTAATGGAGCGATCGACCGTTCACCATTACGTGAGTAGCGGAAATCAGACGCCTCGCTCCAAAGTGTCGGAAGTTTGCCCAACCCCTCCCCACCAGTTCATTATTGTCCAGCAGCTGGAGAGCACTGACGGAGTCCGCACGCACTGGATTTCTGCTGTCCACTTCACAATAAAAACCAAAACCCTGTATAGTATTGTAAAAATGTTGAGAATTCAGACTGCTGCAGCTAACAATGTTTCTGTTATTTCGTTACCCCGCCCCCCTCCCTAAATTTCTTGCAGTTAATTTAACGGCGATTGTGATCCTATCTCGGGGAAAATGCGGACTCTCCAAATGTATCACCCGTTACCTGGTTGGAATGGCAACAGCGGATCTGATGGTGGTGATCGTGGTTGCTTTAGTGGAACGGACAAACTATATCCACAATTATTCCAGATCTCTGCTCATCACTCCTGTATGCGCTCTGACACTTGTATTTAGGGTTGTAACAATGGACTGTTCTGTTTGGTTTACGGTCAGTTTTACCTTTGATCGTTTCATCGCAATATGTTGTCAAAAGCTGCGTGAACGATACTGCACTGAGAGAACAGCAACGGTGGTTATGGTGACCGTGGTTATAGTGAGCTGCGGGAGAAGTGCCCCGTTTTACTTTGCCATTGAACCTTACGTCATTATTGACAACATACCGTGGCGTTGCACTCTCACACATGAATACACAACTTCGCCCGTCTGGAGAGGATACGAATTGCTGGATAGCATTTTAACACCTTTGCTCCCAATCGGTTTAATTCTAGTGTTCAATGGGTTAACAGTAAGATATATCATTGAGGCAAATAGAGTCCGCAGAGGACTTCGGCACAGCAGTGATAATCAGGCGGATACCGAGATAGAAAACCGCAGAAAATCGATGATTTTGTTGTTTGCAATATCAGCCAATTTTATTTTATTTTGGATACCCTATGTAGCTCATTCACTGAAATGGCAAACGCAAAACTATTTTTATGAGGACAGATATTTGAGTTCCCCGGTATATATACTACAACAATTTGGGTACATCTTGCAAATTCTGAGTATGTGCACCAATACTTGTATCTATACACTTACACAGAGGAAATTTAGAAAAGAGCTGAAGAATGGAATGAAGTATGTGTTTACGTTAAATGGCCATCTCTGTAGATAACGTTCATGCCCAATTGCAATTCAGCGGAGTTTTCAAATAAAGCAGTTTTAAAAATTAGTGGAATTGGAAAATATGTCATGAATTCAAAAAAAGTCGTGTGTCGGGCCAACCTGAAATCGGAAAATCCACAGACGATTGCACTCTGCAGACAGCTAAGGTAGGAAACTGGGCAATGGTTATTACATTGGTTGAATTACTCCGCACTATCACAAAGACTTGACAATCGGACAATTTCCGGTTACAAATGTTCCAAAATGGACGGAGTCGTGTAACGGGAGTAACCGGAGTGCTATCGAAGCACAGCGACAGCATAATCGTATCACAGCTGCAGACAGGGAAGCATCCGTGCAGAGATTGTCTGTAGATAGATTGTAAATAGCACTCGGAATCAGAAAGGGAGCAATCATTCGATTGGGAGTATTCTGTACAGAGCACACACCACACCACCCCCTACTCCAGAGAGAAGGAGAAAACTACGGAGATAACAAAGAATTGTTCTTGAGATATATTTTTGTCAGATGGCATATTAACACGGTGTTGTAACGGGCAACCTAAATTTCACTAGAATTTATTGTTACTTCCTGGCGTTAAAATATTTAGATATGACGGAAATTTCAGTTGCGTCCAAAAAGGAGCCCTGGCACAATTAGCCGACGAGAGGACGAGAGAACAGTCCATCCTCGATCTAGTACCAGTAAATGAAACCGATCAGGTGACAGATCTCTTCACGGGTCAATTATTCGACATTTACTTTAACCTTACCCCAGGATAGAAACAGACAATATGCAATGTATTCAATTTGTTTTATTGGGTAGGAAGTTGGAAGCGAATTTAGGGAATGGTGTGCTCCTAAGATACGTATCAGATTATTCTTAATGGAATCACACTGTTAGTGATAATATCCAGTAGTCACTGACTACACTGTCACTGAATATCGGAAGAAATTGGTCATGTCTTTATTTGTCAAAGACAGCTCTCTTGAAACAAATAAAAATGCTGATAATGCACACCTTAGAAGCTGCGAAATCAATGCTTCAAATGTGCAATCACTACTTATATTTATAGCACTCTGCACAGCGGGGGATGACTGATGTGCCGTGGGCAGAATTTCCGTACATCCTCTCGTTATGGACTTGAACTTTCCGGCTGTACAGCTCGGAGCGGGGAGACGTGCGGCCAATGTAACAAAGAGTGATCAAACTAGCAGTTGAATCTAAAGGTATTAAACCTCAGCATTTGTTCTTATTTTCGTACTGAAATGAGGAGTGACCCGGCGGTTAAGGAGAAATATTCACTCCATTACGTTTATCACCACATTGGGAACATTATATATATCGACGCACCGGCACATTTTCATTTGCGTATATATAAATGAAATTCGGTACAAATTTATTTGCAAGTCCTTTTAGAGTCTCTTATTTAGTCAGTCCGCACGAAAATAAATCTGAACATTGTCCAGTGGGTTCGCGGGTAAAGAACCTCCATGACGTAAATAGGTGCAGCTTGTGTTCAGTTGGTTCACATAACGGAAACCACCGGTAAAAATTAAGAATGCAGAGCCTTAATGATTGTAACACCTTTACACAACGGATTTGACGTTCTCTGATGTCTCCCAACAGGATGAAAATAGTAAATATAGTTGTTCAAATATGCTTTGTACACGTAAACATACGTTTAACATACTTAACTATTGAATATAAATGTGCTGAATACTGTGAATAAATGTCCCCGATATTTTTTGTTGTTTCAATCTGGCTGTGTAACAACAACAAGGGAGAATTATTGCACATCACTAATCAGATTAATTACTATCGAGATGAGATGAAGTTAACCCGTCATAGTTCTCCACTTGCAGAATTACGAAATAAGCCCAGTTATATACTTGTGTAAAATAAAACAATAAGACCGTTTATTTTTCAAAAATAAGATTTTCAAATAATTTGTAAATATTGCAAGAAATGGATAAAACATTGCAAGGAACGGGATAAAGAGCTCTTTGCCCATAGGCACTAATGTGAAACACAGCCGGATGAATGTGCATAACCATCCACTAGGCGCACTCACGGACATCTGTCTGAGTCACTGGGAAGTCTATACCTGGATTTGGATTGGACAATGGCAGTTATGAAACAGGCACATTGACTGTAATGTTGAAAAGTCAGCACGATTACAGGCCTGGTTTATAGTTCATAGCGACCCATCCGTTCAATAGGCGGAATGGTCCGCGCTTTACAAACATGTCACTGACCACGCTGATGTTATCACTGCATCTCCTGAACCATCACTGAGCTGTAATGATAATATCGCTGCTGGGGAAGCTGATGGCATAATTCCTAATCCTATTGTCTGTCGTTAACCCTACAGGTAATGTCGTTGCTTCTGCAGCCTCAGCTGATCAAAGTGACGATGCCACAGCAGAGCCTGGTCATTCACGGACAGTATTCCTCACACACACATAATTTTAATGTCTCCACTCTCTACACTTGTGCAGATCAGTGAAAACAAAAGCAGAAGTTGCATAGACAAGTGCCACTTGTATTCTTTGGTTAAAGGTAATGGTGCCAAATTGTGAATGCAGATCTTCTGTGACTGAATCACTGACTGTTTAATGGTGTGTAGAACTTTATACTGCACAGCTGAACTTGTCTGCCCTTTCGTGTCGTAAAGAATGCTTTAAAAAATAATCTTGAATATATCCTGTCTCTTTCTAAAAACACATTGAAACAAATTGAAATTACCTTTTTTTCGAACACATTGCGATGTAAGTGTCTGCGTTGTTGTTTCTAACCAGTTGTGCAGAAAAACTAATTGCACATCGCAAATGAGATTAGCAATAGTTGAGAAGATCCCTGTGTAGATTCAGAACAGTTTTGTCCACAGAGGGAAGAGAGTGGTGTCAGATTGGAAAATATTTTGCATGGTGTTGCGCGGAGTAATATTATGGGTATCCTGCACTTTCAGTTCTTTTCGTTAATAAACAATGTATGAGAAAGTGGAAGATTTGGTTTGTACGTTTATAGGTGACAGCAAGTTTGGTAATGTTTAACTCGTGTACGTGGTTGGTTTAACTTAAAACGGGACATTAGTAAGAAGTGGAACTGAGCTGAGAAGTGGAAGTGGAAGTTCACTCCAGACAAGTGTGAAGTTACACCCTGTTCTAGCCGAATTAAAGGTAAATTATGGGGTTATTGGCAGGATTATTAGCACTGAGGGGGAACATACCATTTTGCAGAACACCAGCATAACTCAGAGCTAAAGTGGCAGTTAATGGTGTTGTTCAGAAGGCGTATGTTGTGTTGCGCTTCATTATTCGGAAGACTGCGTTAATGTCTGGGCGCGTATTGTTTTTTATTATTAAAGGTCCCTGGAATTTTGCTCTCACTTATATGCTCAGAAGAGCATACGTGTTTTATTGCGATACATATCATCAGGTTACTGTGGCTTTCGTCATTCAAAAGACTCGAAATGACTAAAACAAGCGACAGAAATAACGATTCTACCTCCCTTTCAATAAATTACTCGCCATTTCACCTGCTGAACTGATGTCCCGCGCTCAATGTCAGAAGTGAATGTGCTCCAATGAATGTGACAAAATAAATGTTTGAAGCTGATTGTGCATGCTAATTGTTCAACATAATTCTCTTTGTTAGAAACAACACTGATCAGAAAATGCCATGTTTCAGCAGCTGACGTCAGATGTCTTGGAAAGTACATTCGTAATGTTCATATTATCTTAAGTTTAAAAGTTAATAACTTGTTACATCCCTTGGGGATACGAATTCACGTCACAGTGATAGAGTGAGTAAACACTTTAATGTAATTGTTTGTGCAGCTGGTTGCCCCTCATGCGACTGATGTGATAACCACACTAATTGCCTCAGTGGAATTACTCTGAATTGCATATAACTCTGTAAAACATGTCGCCAGTCCATATGAGCAGTTGGAAGGTTCCGAACAACTGAACGCTGCTTCTGACGGAATATGGGATATCCAGCGATTTACTACATCGCGGGCGTTTTCTATCCAACAATTGTAGCGATCGGCATCCCTGGTAAGATACTGGAGCTGGTCACTCTATGGATGGGGCTGTCGTCATCTTGATTTTGTTCCGCTGCACTGTTGGAGTTTTACTGAGCACAGATGCTACCTTCGCCTGATATATGCTTTCAGAATTGAGGATTCAAGCATCTGATAGATTTGTTTTTCAGCTTCGATATTGTTTCTATGTGATGCGTTTTACGTCTTTTGTCAATGACGATGGTGCCGCTATTGGCATAGTTCCGTGGTTTCACCTTGCTCAGGTTTCTGAACCGATAGTGGCCGGATTTCCAAATCAAAGATTTTCCAACTGACCAGCCAGTCTGATATCGACTGACAGGTCTGCTCTTCCATAAAACGTTGAATTATAATTGATTCATTAAATCTCATGGTTTCACTATAAAATAAAACTTTCAGCTATTTCACCTCAAATAATGGAAACGATGTTGTTTATAGAGCGATCGAACTTCGTGAGTCGTGGAAATTAGATGCTCGGCTCTAAATTGTCGGAAGGTCTCCATCCTACTGCTAATTCTGTCCATTATTGTCCATCCGGTATGCACGGACGGAGTCACCACAAATTGAATTTCTGCTTTTCACTTCCAAAAAAAAAAATTAAAAAATCATAACCTGCATAGCATTGGAAACATGGTGGGCAATCAGACATTTGCAGTTAACGATATTTCTGTGTTTATTTTCTTTTCTCTCCAAATTTTTTGTAGTTAATGTAACGGCCATTGTGATCCTATCCCGGGGAAAATGCGGACTCTCCAAATGCATCACCCGTTACCTGGTTGGAATTGCAACAGCAGATCTGATCGTGGTTATAGTTTTCGCTTTAGTGGAACAGACCAACAATATCTACATTTATTCTAGATCCCTACTCATCACTCCTGTATGCGCAGTGACAATTGCATTATTTATTATGACGAGGGACTGTTCTGTTTGGTTTACGGTCAGTTTTACCTTTGACCGTTTCATCGCAATATGTTGTCGAAAGCTCGGGGAACGATACTGCACTGAGAGAACAGCAACGGTGGTTATGGTGACCGTGGTTATAGTGAGCTTCGGGAAAAGTGCCCCGTTTTACTTTGCTGTTGAACCTTACGTCATTATTGACAATATACCGTGGCGTTGCGCTCTCACAGATGAATACGCTACTTCACCCGTGTGGAAAGGACTCGAATTACTAGATGGAATTTTAACACCGTTGCTACCAATCGGCTTAATTCTTATCTTCAATGGGTTAACAGTAAGACATATAATTCCGGCAAATAGGGTCCGCAGAGGGCTTCGGAAGAGCAGCGATAAACAGATAGATACCGAGGTGGAAAACCGCAGAAAATTGATGATTTTATTGTTTGCAATTTCTGCTAATTTCATATTACTTTGGATGCCCTATGTAGCTCACTCCCTAAAATGGCAATTGGAAAATTACTTTTATCAGGACAGATATTTGAATTCTCCGGTATATATACTACAGCAATTTGGGTTCATGTTGCAAACTCTCAGTGTGTGCACCAATACTTGTATCTATACACTGACACAGAGGAAATTCAGACAACAGCTAAAGGAAGGAATGAAGCATGTTGTTACGTTAAATGGCCATCTGTGTAGATAACGCCCACTTCAGTTGTAATCCAGCGGATTTTTAGCATACATTTAGTCTGTATTGTCATGTGCTATTGTGTTATCATTCTGGAGGAACGTTGTCTAATTTTTAACTGCATTGCATTTGTGGTTTCTAATGGACAATAAACTGAAACTTAACTGAAAATGAACTGAACTGGAATAAATCATTAGGTTTGGCAAATATGTCATAAATACAAACAATATTGTGCCTGGTCATGCTGACATGAATAAATTCCAAACTATCACAGAGATTAACAATCATTCGGGAACCGGTTCCACAACATAAAATACAGGACCAACACACTCCGGGACAGTGTCTTCCACCAGGCCATCAAAACTGATAACTCATACTGATCTGAGTGTTTTGCTATGTTATATTGACTGTTCTATTTATTATAAATTCTTATAAATTACTAGGATTGCACTTTGCACATAGAGAAGGAGACGTAAGCTAAAGATTATATTCCTCATGTATGTGAAGGTTGTAAGAAATAAAGTCAAGTCAATCACAAGGGGAGGAATGACCTCCGGACTTTTAGGGGTTCGGATGATTCAAACTCCTCATTGTCGGGCATAAAAGATGAAAGAGAAAGCCTTTTAAACACAGGGAGAGTGTGATATATCACAGCTGGGGAAAGGAAGGACGCTGTGGTGGGATTGTTTGTTAATAGACTATCAGTGGATCTCGGAAGAGAAGAAACACTCGTTTGAGAGTACAGCATTCTGTACAGAGCTGCCATCACCAAAGCGAAATCAACACACAGAGACAGAGACAGATCGGGAGATAGATTTTGCACAGGTGCTTATATTAACACGGCTGTTGTCACTGGCAATTTAAACTTCATTGATATTCATCAACAATACCTCTGCTTAAAAGGTTTAAATGTGGCAGAATGTTTCTGTTGTGTGTAGGAAGCAGAGGGCAGGCGGTTTAGCGAACAGTCTATCTTGTCATAATACTAGAAAGTGAACCAGGTCAGGTAACTTATCTCTCCACGTGACTGCATTTCAGAACGATAGAACACAGCTATTCGACATACCTGACACTGGGATAGCAGCAGACTATCTGGAATGTACTTAATTGATGCTATTGGGTCGGAACGTGGGAGCCGAATTATGGAAGCGCTTTGATCCTTCAAATGTACAAGAGAAATATGGAGATTGTTAATGGAGCACTTGATTACGGTTCAGCATTGGTTTGTTTCACTGAGGCGGGGATAGGATGGCCGCGTAAAGTAACCCTGGTTGATAAGAGATATGGAACACCTCTTCAAGGAGAAGAAAGAAATATGCTTAAGGTTTTGGAAGAAAGGATCAGACAGGGATCTGGAAAGTCAAAAGGTAGCCAGGAGGGATTTAACAATGGACTTAGGAGAATTAAAACTGGACATGAGAAGACATGGGAGAGCTGCGCTAAGGTCGGTGAAAAAAGGAGGATGACGAGAGAGAGCTTGGGAAAGATCAGAGATAAAAGTGGAAGCATATGGCTGGAGTGCAAGGAGACGGTGAAAGTCCTTTATGATACTTTGCTTCGGTATTCACCAGTGAGTGTGACCTTGATGAAAAACTAAAAACAGGCAGGTATGCTGAGGCATGTAGACACTTCGAATTACGAGCTGGAAACTGGGAATGCATGAAGATCAACCATTTCCTGGTGCTAGACGGTATGAAATCCATGTAATTAGAGAAAGCGAGCGGAGATATTGATGGGCTTTTGGACATGACATTTGCGTCATCACTGGCCACAGAAGTAATACGGAACGATCGGAGAATGGCAAATGTTACATCTTTTTCAAGAAATGAAATAGGGATGGCCTTAAGAATTGCAGGCCAGTGAGTTTTCGGTCACTAGCGGGCACGTTATTGGAGAGGCTTCTTAGATACTGAATTTACAGAGAAACATGTCTGGTTGTGGATAGTCAGCATGGTTTTGTGTCCCTTATGAGCCAGAATAAATTCCATGAAAACGTTAAAACTAAGCAGATGAAGTACATGAGTCGAGCTGGTGTATATTCCTTTTGTAAGGTATCAGACTGGGTTCCCTATGATGCACACTTTCAGAAAGTCAGGTGGCTTTTGAAACCTGGCTGCGTAGATTCAGAACTGGCGAACCAAGGGAAGGCCGATGAGGCAGTGGATGGTGTCTGCTATGGCTGGAGGACAGAGGCCGGTGATGTTCCGCAAGGAATGTATAATCTTTTGTACACTTTACAATTATATTTGGACACTGCTATTATAGTGTTCTGAAAGACGGACTTTAATTTGACCATCCTGCAGGACTTGGATAATTTACTGAGAAAGGGCTGATTTTGAAATCAGAATGATGAATTCGGACTGAAACCGCACGCTAACTAAACTGTAAACGATTTTACTTATTACAAGGTAGTTGCTACGATTCCATCAAAATATGTTTGTCCCCCATTGGAACCCTGCAAATTAAGATCAGCATTTCAAAATATTCTGCAGCATCCTTTGTATCTTTCCAGACGAACAAGCCTCCCAGGAAGCGAATTTCAATTTCCCAATTCAAATACACACGGATTATTTTTTTTTGTGTGTCAAATTACCTTTGAACAGCGGGTTTACCGTACCCGGAATTGATACACTCATATCTCGATCATTTTAACCTTGATTTTACATGACCTGTGTGGAATCCGTGTCTCCCTCTGAAATCAATAACAAGGCAAAGAAACACAAGAACGCAATTGAAATATGCAGGTTAGTCAGAGCAAAAATCTAAGCTCCAACGTTTCTTCCTAGAAAACTGGCTCTGGCAACTTGCGTATATAGAATAACATTTAATCCCCACAGTGAAAATCCTTATCAAAGATTCTAAAGAACAAATGGACAGCAGATGTGGGTGATTGCGGACGCATGCACTAAGACTTTATACAGTTTCGGAAGAGGAAACAGTCTCTGAAATTCATATGTTCCTGCAAATTTATTTCAACCAAAGAAGCAGACATTTGCACACAGTGAGATGTCCTTGTAAATGAAAAGATTATTTCAAACATCCTGTCAAATCAATGCTAACAATCATACAACTGCTTTCCGTTTATTTCCGCACGCATCACCTCTGTTTCTCTTTCAACTGAACTCACAATTATCCAATGCTTGTGCAATATTTTACATTCTCAATTCACTCACACTTTAAACTATCGCTGAATGTTTAAGTGTTGAACAGTGAACAAATAATCTATAATTAGTATCGTACAACATTTAAGAAATCCTTTCGAGTCTAAAGCAAATGGACGCTGGAACTTATGTATCGCTCACGAAGTATTGTTCAACACATCTAAAATATGACGTCACTGCGTCACCAAATCTCCAACGATTTAAACAGTTTCTCACTTCCAATCGCTGAACAAAATAAGATTGAGATTAAATAACGATTTGTTGTCTATTATCAGGTTTAATAATCACCACCACCTCCGTTACAGTAACAGATTTGTAAACTGGAGTGACGTCTTTGCCACTCGTCCCCCACCCCCAATCCTGAACTATGGTCTTTGCGGCTTCAATGATAGAGTGAAGGAATATTCTTTTAGTGTTTTACCTTCCTTATAATTGGAGGGAGGAACCTAGGATGATGGAGCCAAACGGAGACTCGTTTGCTTGCATCTTCTGACTCAGTTCTATTTCTATCTTTAATATCTCTTTTTCTTCCTTTTTTTCCGAGTTCTTTTGAAAGCTGTGGCCCGGAGTTACACGATGTAGAAACTTATAAAACACTGAAGGGATGGATACGATAATGCAGGAAACTTGTTTCCACTGGTAGATGAAACCAGAACTAGGAGACATACCCTCAAGATACTGCAATGTAGATTTTGGTCGGAGATAAGGAGGAAAATGTTTTCCCAGAGAGAGATGAATCTGCAGAAATATCTGCTCAACGAAGCACTTCAGGTTACCACAGTAAATATCTTTAAAACAAGGTCGGATAGATTTTTCCAAAATAGGGGAATTAAGGAATAAGAGGAAAAGACCAGTAGGTGGAGGTGTGTCCATGGTCAGATTGGCCATGACATTATTAAATGGCGAACAGGCTCGATGGGCCAAATGCTCTACCCAGTTCCTATTTCTTAAGTTCTTCTGTTTCCTCTGCTATTACCCAAAAGGATCTTAATGAATTCTTGAATTCTTCACTTAGTCCTCTATCCTTGAATTTTCGGAAAAGTCGAATGTTACGAATATAATTCTGAGGCTCTATAAAACTGCTCTGTGTTTTGGACTGTTGGTATGTTCGCACAGGAACGCAGTTCAATCAATTCACTTTCTTCTTCCGGACCTTGACTTTACACTGCCATCCGGCGGTCAGTTGCCTGTAACAGCTCACTATGATTATCCGCGGGCAGTAATGTCCCAATATCATGATCGATATTTCTCAAGTGCTGAGGCAGAAAGGATGTAGTGCATGTTATATTCTTCATTCAGATTCTTGCCCCTGTCTCCTTCCATTGCGACCTTCTCTCTAGTCGCAAATGGGAAAGGGGGTGGAAGAAGTGACAATAGTACTGGGTTATTTGGTTGTATGCTGGCAGGAGATGTTTGGAAACAGGCTGAATTTCATCGTCATAACCACGCGGACCCGCGTCGCTACGTCCATCACCAACCCTCTGTTTCAAATCCAGCCCCTGTTTCTTACTTCTCTGTAAATGGGGATATTAGATCAGCAAATTTCCTATCGGGTGTAGACACTTCATTTGATCTCCAGTGTTTCGTTATTTTTCTGATAATAATTTCGTCATTACAGACAAAATGTGTGGAAATCACAATACATTTTACTCATCCTTCCAGTTCGCTGCAAACTAAAGTGCTTCTTATCACTCAGTCTCTTTTTTTTCACAAACACTCTAAAACTGATTCAAATGCATCATTTACTCGCTCCTCGCACCCACCTTCCTCGCAAATATGTTTCCTTCTAATTAACGTTGATCGCTTATCTTCAAGACGGGTCACTATATTATGGAAAATACGAATGCATCATCTAATCAGTCCCACTGTCATTTAGCTTGGTGCTGCAATCCCACCCAATTCTCAATTAAGCATCCTTTTGCCCCGGCTTCTTTTAACTTGCTTGCCTCACGTCGTCCCATGGGTAACTATCGAGATCTTTATCACAGCTCTCTTTTTTTAATCCCTTCGTACATCCATGACTAGTGATATCTCCACACCGAGGGGAATTCCACCTTACCGAATAACAACCAGGAGAGAATTCTGAGTATGGAAGTTGTTGGGCCTTTCGGTGCAAGTTATTGTTTCATTGTTAGACTTAAAGTTTTGTCTGTGATTATGTCAATAAATAAATTAAATTTCATACAGGCAAAGACAGAGATTTATCAAATCATATTGCAGATGACCCAGATCTTTAAAATCCCGGTTTTGAGTTGTAACTGCAGCTTATAGACATCATTAGCATGATATTGTAAAGGAACCACGCTCAGTGTTGTGTGGACACAGACCTTCAAAACAGCTGGCACCAGACCAAGGACTGGTCGGCACCGTATACTAAAGACACAGATCTCTACAACAGCTAGCTCGACACAGCAAGGAAGACATTTCGACAATAAATGGCATCGTATTGTAAGGATACAGATCTATACTGCAGCCGGTACCATGTCCTAAGGGCACACAACTGGTCAACCGCAGGCATCGGACTCTAAGGACATAGATCTTTGGCAGCATATCTTAAGGATACTGTCAGTTACAACATATGGACATACAAATAACCGCACAGCCCCCGAATAAGGGAGATGTGACGAAATGTTTCCAGTGGTGGGCGTGTCCAGAATTCCTTGTCGCTTCCGCAATATTGAGCGGCGAACTGTAGGAAATATGTAAGGAGGACTTTTTTTTTTCTGGCCGGACGGTGGTGAAACAGTTGAGTGCTCTTTCACAAACAGCTGTACAGATCAAGTCCGTGTGTATATTTAAAGCGAACGTTGATAGTTTACTGATTGGCCAGGGCATTAAAGTTTATGGAGAGAAAACAGGTGTTTGGAAGGAACGGGATTATGAATCAACCATGATCTAATGTGTGGGCAAACTTGATGGACAGAATGGACAAGTTCTACTCCTGTGTCTGGATAATACTGGAAATGCAGATATTCTTATTATACACCGATACTTAACTGGCTTTGTACCGGGTGATCAGAGACCTGTACAATTACTGCAATCACCAGAAACTGAACAATAATGCAAACCCCAGTCTGCTCTGCATTTTATGACAGGCCCTCAAAGCTGACTTAACAGAGCACCGATCCCGACAAGCACAGCAGCGTTCTGCAGAGCCACAGATTTACAACGCTAGCAATTGGCTGTGTAGAGAAAGACATTAATAACCTCACTTTGTACTGTGAAGACACGGTCCAACATACACCATACTCAGCTCGCTGTGTGAACTAGTAACTACAAGCCTCAAGATTAATGATCTACACGAAAACAGCTCTGGACGGTGTGGACACAGCCTAGAGTAGCTCCATAACTGCACAGGAGGGAGACGGACAAGGAGAAACAAAACGCATAATTACAGAAGCAGCAACACACACAGAATGCTGATGGAACACAGCAGGCCAGGCAGCATCGACGAAGGGTCTCGGCCGGAAACGTCGACAACGCTTCTCCCTATAGATGCTGCCTGGCCTGCTGTGTTCCAGCAGCATTTTGTGTGTGTTGTTGTTTGAATTGGCAGCATCTGCAAATTTCCTCGTGATCGCAGAAGCATGTTGCTTCTCTCGCATGAACATGTCCTGCCTATGAGATCGTACTAGATCAGACAGCAGTTGACGACCGGGATAGTGGACTTTGCAATATCTTGACCTACTCTACCAAGACACAGACCTATAAATCTCTCAGCACTGTGCAGTGAGCACACAGAATCGTACACACCCAGCAATGGACTCCTCTCTTAACACAATCACCTCCCTTCCACTGGGCATTTGTCAGGATGATAAAGGAGAACTCCGAGATGCTGTGTGCTAAAATTTCTGAAGTTTTTGAAATACCAGCAGAACAAAGAGTAACAACAATGTAGTTAATTTAGGGAAAGTTCTGAAAGCAACAGAATAGAGTAAGACTGCAATGTATCCCATACTGGATGGGCTTCTCTAAATGTGGCTGCTTAGAGCAATAGAATTTGCCGGCAATCTTGAGAGTGTTAACAATATTTACAACCTATACTACGTACGGTTGTGCAGAGATAGCATGTCATATTTAACGTTGACACTTCTAAAGAGGTGCAGTTGATAAGAAACTAACTGGTTGCATCTTGGTTTGCTATATATATATAGATATATATAAACGATGTCATTGAGTCGAATAGCCAATGAAAAGTTGCGGATGCTGCCAGTCCTTCACATCTAAACCAGTGAGGACATCAACAGGTAGCGACATCACAGGCACACAGCAATCAATATTAATAACCCCCATCAACAATGTGAGGGTCGTTTCTCGATACTGTCATCAAGCAGGCGTTACAGGAACCTCAGGTTCTAAAGCACCGGTTCAGGAATTTCAATTACTCCTAAATAATTCGGCTCTTGAATCAGAGGGCATCATTTCAGCGATCCTAACCACGAGCTAACATTCAATGAACTACACAATTTATGTTCATAATATTTACATCAAATTCATCACAATATTATTACTTTTTTATTATTTGAAGTTTTGTTCTCAGTTGAAAATCGTAGCAAATGGCGAAACATATGTATTTTGACAAACAAATGTGGACATTAAGACCATAAAACATAGGAGCAGAATTAGGCTATTTGGCCCATTGCGTCTGCTCCGCCATTTAATCACGGCTGAGTCTTTTTTCCTCTTCCTTAACACCATTTCCCGGCCTTCCCCTCGTAACCTTTGACACCATGTCTAATCAAGAAGCTATCATTTCTGCTGTAAAATTCACTTACCGCCCTGGACTCTGCAGCTGCACGTGGCTACAAATTCCACGTATTCACCAAGCACTGCCGAAGGAAATTTCTCCGCATCTCTGTTGCCCTCTTGGCCTAGACTCTCCCACCAGGGAAAACATCCTTTCCACATCTACACTGCCAAGTTCGTGCAACATTTGAAAAACTTCAATGAGATTCAACTCCCCATCCTTCTAAATTCCAGCGAGGACAGATCCAGCGCCATCAATCGTTATTCCTATGACAGTGGTCCCCAAACATTGGGTCGCGTACCGGTACTGGGCCGCAAAGCATGTGTTACCGGGCCGCGAGGAAACAATATGATTTGGTGATATGAAACGTTATGAGTCAGCTGCATCTTTCCTCATTCCCTGTCACGCCCACTGTTCAACTCGAACGCGCGCGGGGAAATTAGTCTCCTAAACGGAGTGATACGCTCGCGCCAGGGATCACTGGTTGGCCTCGCGTAACTGGCCGGCGAGAAGTGCCGTTGGTACTGGCCTGGAGCGCGGACAGAAGGGCGCTGCCTCTGAAAGCTACCTCGCTGCGATTACTGAAAGTCATCCCTTGAGCATAACTTTTGTCGGCCGATAGATCCTACCTACCTACAAGGCTGGCGGGCACGCGCCCTGTCGCACTCCTTCTCGCACTCTGGACTGCGACCGCCGCAGCCCCGGCACGGGGACCTCTGGCCCTTACCTCTCATCTCACCCTACCCAAGACCAGCCGCACCTGGCCAAGGCGTCTGGCGGCGGGAGGGCGGGAGGCTGGAGTTCGGACCTGAGGCTTTCTAATGAGGGAACTAATACTTCTTCGGCATCTTAAGTCCAAGAACACTGCACTTCATGACAAAACCGTTGAGTTTTTTGAGCGGGGGAAAAAAAACGTGAGCAAGCGGACAGAAGCAAATGCAAAGAGCCACGAAATCTAAATTGCGGAATAGACTGGACATAAAAAACCTGCTTTGAGTATCGCTTTCTCCCATCACCTCTCTTTGGGACCGTTCTGTTGCATGGAAACAAGCCCAGGGCTCCCACGAGGAAAATATGCGCAGTATGTATAATACATAATTCGTTAGATAAAACCTTTGAGAAACGAAATTGAGTGTATTAGTAACTTATAAGTGAATATAATCTTTATTTCGGTCGTGATTAACACCCCCTCCACCGGCGGCTCATCTGCAAGAATATTGTCAATGTTAAATCCGTTCGCGATGCAAAAAAGGTCGGTGACCCCTGGTGTAAAGGTGATGAAAGCTTGGCATTCTCATGTTCTCCTGTGGTTCCCATTTTCTGAACCCACTGAACACAAGTTGTACCTAATTTCGTCATTGCGGTTCTTTATCTGGGAACCCACTGAACAATGTCTGGATTTTCTCTCGTGCAGACAAACTAAAAAGAAGAGTGCAACAGGACTCGCAAATAAATAACAATGAATTTTATTTAGACATACGAAAATAAAAATGTGCCGGTGCCTCGAAAGATAATGTGCCCAATGTGATGATAGAAAAACAGAGTGAATGTTTATCCTTATCCGGCTGGGTCACACCTAATATGAGTACGAAAATATCGACAAAAGCCGATGTTGAATGTCCTTATGTCCACTGATGTTTCGGTCACTCGTTGGGACATTGACCGCACAATGCTCTTCCCTGCACGATAAGTTCCACGGAGATTCTGTCCACATCACATAGCCATCTCCTGTTGTGCAGGGTAAGATAAATGTCACCAATCATTATACATTAATATTTCTGTCCACACCACATAGTCATCTCCTGCTGTGTAGAGTATATAAATGACATTAATGATTACACATTTGAGATATTGCTTCTGTCCACATCACAGAGCCATCTCCTGTTATACAGGGCACTATAAATGTCATTAATTATTATACATTTGAGGTATTGATTCAGCAGTTTGCAATTTGTGAGTTATTAGCGTTTTATTTGCTGAAAGGGAGTGGGCATTGACAAATAGATGCATAACCAATATGTTCTGAAATCCAGCGACGGTGTGATCATTGATTACAGGGGATCATCACTAATAGTGTTATTGTGCTGAAGAGCATTTTTATGAAGAGGGATATTGATATGATTTTATGGTCATACATATTGTTTTCTCTGTCCATCATGAGATCGGACAAGCAATGTATTCACCAGAATACATGAAGATGGTTCTGAATAAGCAATGATAGTCTTCGTGTGGGCGATCGTGGAATGAATGTGATGTGATGAGACCATTGTAGAATTGAGGGATCTGGAAAAGAAATGCCATGTATTCGGTGGCGTGTTAGAATGAGCACTGTTTATACGGCTTGGGCAGTGATATTCCTGTAGTCCTGTTCATTATAGTAATGCATCCTTTGGATGGAGAGAAAAAACCTGTGTTTCTCCTCACAGCCCAGAAAAATCAAATTACCTGTCTCATAAATGTAATCCTTCTCAATCGATTTATCTATCTCTTTATGCACCTGTCTATCTATTTATATATGCCATTGCGATAACTGAAAATCTCTTCCTTTGAAATAGCCGTGATGGCAATTTCTATAGAATATGCAGAATTACAAATATAAAACAGATGTATACTTGAAATGATTGTGAAAACCGTGCAAGGTAAAACACTGAAAGAATATCAATTGTTTATGTCCTAGCTGATATGTTTGTTGCTTTATTTCCAGCTACCATTTAATTATTTTTTAGCAGTGTTGTTTGTCCGTCTTTCCGACAATGGTGTAACTTCTGAAGGAAGAATTTCATAGTAAAAAAGTTGTTGCTCTGGGGCAGTTCCACTCTCTCGGCCTCAAAAGTCTTGGTCCAATGGCAGGAAAGGACGTCAAAATTGGAGAATTCCTCGGCTACATCGGTAGCCATGACGCCTTCTGTGCCTTGATTTGCCATTCGCTCTCCATGAAGTTTTCTGCACCGCCTTCTTGGGTGTTGGATCTTGTCGTTAATCTCATCCGCCGAGGCTTCAAATTCTGTGCAAAGCAAATCTCTGACTCACGAGGGTTCAAGTTTCCTGGCTACCTTCACCTGGTTTAGCCTGCCTGTCGAAGCGCCGTACTAGGGGTTTGCCACTCTCACATACAAACAATGACTCAGAGTCACCGGTAGGAGCAGGATGTCAGGAGGAGCCTAAAAGTGGACGAGCTGCCTCTGAGTAGAGTACAACAGACCCAGCACCAGAGGTGCAAATAAGTATCTGTTTATAACACTTTAAAATGAAGGCCGTTGGAGATTTTATTTTGTCAGGAATCTTAAGCTTAGCAACTTCCATAGCATGTACATCGTGCACTAAATAAGTATCACATCTGATTTTTAGCAGAGCGCAATGGCTCTCTGTTAATGACGGGGAGTTGTTTTTTAAGCGGGTATTATGAAGCAAATATATATTGTGCAAAAAAAATGAAACCTGCAAAATAATGATGGTTACATCCAGAATTAAATGAGAATGCAGGGAACGGCAATTTCAAGCGTGTGAGGGTGGTTGATCAGGATTTTCAAAAGGAGTTATCTAAGGACGCTGGCCTATTTAATTGCTCGAAATTGTCGTTCTGCCAACTCTGCTACAAATTTGCAGATGGAGTCTCTCCGGTGAATACAATTGCTGTCATTCCACCTTCAGGAACACATATACATATACTACATTTTACTCGCTTTAAAACGAAAAAAAAAACAAACTCCCTGTCATTAACAGAGAGCCATTGTGCTCTACTGAAGATCAGATTTGATACTTATTTGGCGCACCATGTACATGCTATGAAAGTTACTAACTATTAATTTTTCTCAAATTAGCATTTTCGTGACAAAAACAGTTAGCCGGCTGATGGCGTAGTGGCATCAGCGCTGAAGTTCGGGGTGAGAGCTCTGGAGTTCCAATGCAGCAGACACCCCGGCATTCACGCTGGGTCAAGAGCTGGTGATCTCTTAAAAGTAAACTCGCCCTTTTTGCCAAATGCAATGGTAAACCGCTGCAGACCATTGCTCTAACTTGCCTGGCACATGGATTCCCAATACGTCTGAGCGGCATGGAAGGAAACTGACCACTAACTGGAAAATTCCAGAAGCTACACACCTTTCCTGATATGACGTAAATGCATATGTATTCCCGAAGTCCCACGATACACTGAGCCGTTAGTAGTTCAATGTTGGTTGTAGTTGATGATATTAGAATAATAAATGTTTGCTATATTCATATGAGCAGTACAAAAACAACATTTTCAGGATGACAGTTACATTAATTACATTTGCCGGAGAGAGACCACCTGGAATTTTTTAGCAGAGTTGGCAGAGCAACTCTTTCCTGCAAGTAAATAGACCAGTATCCTTAGATAACTCCAGTTGAAGATCCTGATCAACCATCCTCACACGTTTGAAATTAGAGGCAATTTCTTGCATTCCCATTTAATTCAGATAGTAATCATTATTAGATCTGATTATATAGTAATCAGACAGTAATCATTATTTTCCCATTTTCATTGTTTGATTCTGAAACTATTTGCATGACCTTTGATTGACTGAAAGATATTATCACCCTGTAACGGGTGAATATTTCTCGAAATCTATGTCTCACCCCCTGGAGAATTTGCACTTACCGTTCTCCAGCTTCATAAAAACATAGAAAACCTACAGCTCAATAACGACCCTTCGTCCCAAAAAGCTCTGCCGTGCATGTCCTTACCTTGAAAATTACCTGGGGTTACATATAGCTCTCTATTTTTCTAAGCTTCATGTACCTGTCCAGGAGTCTCTGAAAAGACCCTCTCGTATCGGCCACCACCACCGCCGCCGGCAGCACATTCCACGCACTCACCACTTTCTGCGGAAAGAAAAAGAAACAACTTGCCGCTGACATCTCCTTAGTACCTACTTCCAAGCACCGTAACACTGTGCCCTCTCGTGCTAGCCATTTCCATCCTGGGAAAAGCCCTCTGACTATCCACACGATCAATGCCTCTCATCATTTCATACACCTCTATCCTCTATCACCTCTCATCCTCCGTCACTCCAAAGAAAAATGGCCGAGTTCCCTCAAGCAGTTCTCATAGGGCATGCTCCCTAATCCAGGTAACATCTTTGTAAGTTTCCTCTGCGCGCTTTCTATGGTTTCCACATGCTTCCTATAGCTGGAGAGAGAGAGAAAAAAAGATCTTCAAGTTGTTACCTAACACACCTTCAGCATTCCTACTTCGTAACTCCCTCCATCTTCAGCGGGAACCTTCCGACGATACAATTCCCTACATGGCCCGCAGCCCCTTCTGCGGTTTCTGCAGGTATCACTTCACTCCCTTGTCCATAATCCTTCCCTACTAATCTCCTTCCTGGCATTTATCACTGCAAGCGTTACAAGTGCCCGGCATCTATACGTCCTCCCTCATTCCACATTGGTGAGACCCAATATAGATTCAGGTATCGCATTGTGGAACACTATCGCTTCGCATTCACCCTCTAAAATCCATGCTTTTGGCATTAGCGAATGTACGTGTAAACATTCCCCGGTGTTCCTATCCAGATCGATATGTGGTCGGTCTATAAGAACGGAGACCAGTGAATCCCAGCTAGATTGGCAGAATGAGTTTATAACCTCCTTGCAACGATTCATCGATTCACGTTGGTAACTTTGTGATTCTCCTCCTAAAATATCCTACTTTTGTTCACAGGTGACACGGAACAAGAGTGTGATGGAATATTCCACACTTATATCTTCAGTAAGTCAATTCTGCAGTGTGTACCATGTTCAGTGCTCGTCCAGCAGCACCTCCAGTGTCTGGACCAATGACAACAGTTGCAGGGAATCTCGTTATCTCAGAGTCCCCATGTGAGTCAGAAGCCTGCAAAGCCGGAATATATATCTCCGTCCGTCACTGTTATTCTCTACCTCTTCCCATTTGCTACATGAAGGCTGTAAACCTATAAAAGAGAAGTTAATCATTGTCATTGGAGTAGCAATTGGAGAGAGATAATAAATGACGCCTTGGTAATAACACAGATATCGTAGAGATCAACAAAACTGATACGAGTTTTGTTGTATTGATCAAAGAAAATCATGAATTGATTAATGGCGTAGTGGATAATGAAATGGCAGTGTATTAATTAAAATAAATAGCTGCCGCAACAAATGGCAACTGTTTCCGAGTTACTGAAAGAAAACAATTTACTAGAAAAGGTAAACCACACGGTGAGACTACAGCAGTCAGCCTCACAAATCGTATTCAAAGTGTGAGAGGGAAAAACGTGTTATCAGCGCTGAGATACTCTAAAAGGAGCCGAGGACCACGCATCAGTACATGCTCCACAATGGATACTGAGAGGCGAGTCACCCTCCAGTGATACCAGATTCGCACATCGATGCCACTTCCACGATAGATACAGACATGAGATTCTCTCCAGTCAACGGAAGACTGCACATTGGTACAAGTTCTACACTGGAAGTAGAATGGTGAGTCTTTGTATTTCCAATATTCTGAGAGCCGTTCATCGGAAAGAGTTGCACAATAGGCACAGAATAGTGTGTAGTACAAAGGTAGAAGGAAATGAGGTTGAAAGGTGATCTTGAACACAACATCTGTTCTGCATATACTTAGATTGGTGACGAAAATGAGAAGACACTGAATGGGGAAATGAGACAGAGATAGTCATGAGGTCACTGATTATTACTACAGAGAAATAGGCTCTTCCGTTCATTAGGTCATCCCTCTGTGATCTTCCCCTTGCCCCATATATTTGCACCCTCTGTCCCCTCTCATCCACATACCTACACAACCTTCATTGAAATGACACAATTCAATCCGCATCTATCAGTTACGCTTGCAGTTCCTTCCACACTCGCTCGACCCTCTGAGTGAATAAGTTCTACTACATGCACTGCTTGCATATTTGAACTTTCTCCCCAAGCCGATGAACTCTAGTTGTAGATACACTCAAAGGATAGAACATAGAACATAGAAATCTACAGCATATTACAGGCACTTCGGTCCACAAAGATGTGCCAAATATGTAACCTACTCTGGAAACTCCCTGGACTTTCCTGAGAACATAGCCCTCTATTTTTCTATGCTCTATGTACCTGTCTAAAATACTTAAAACACACTACTGTTTCCGCTTCCACCATCGCCGGCGGCACTGCATTCCATGCACACACCTCTCCCTATGTGAAAAAACGTCAAGTCAAGTCAAGTCATTTCGACCATAACTGCTGGTACAGCACACAATAAAAACGAGACAACTTTCTTTTTCAGGACCATGGTACTACATGAAAACCCTTCCTGTTAGGGAGGGTTTAAACTAATTTGGCAGGGGGATGGGAACCGGAATGATGGAGCGGAGGAGAGGAAAACAGATATAGATCTAAGGTAGTGAGAAGTAAGGATATCAGGAAGGACAGGCAGATGATACAGCAAATGCAATCAATATAAAAAATTACCAAATACTGGACTTAAGGTGTTCTACTTAAATGCACGCAACATAAGGAATAAGGTAAATGATCTTGTTGTACAGTTACAGTTTGGCAGGTATGATATTGTGGCCATCACTGAGACGTGGCTAAAGGATGCATGTCAGGGAGCTGAACGTCCTCGGATACACGGTGTATCGGAAGGATAGGCAGGTAGGAAGAGGGTGAAGCGTGGCTTTAATGGTAAGAAATGATAATAAATCATTAGAAAGAGTTGACACAGGATCGAATGTACAGAATCTTTATGGGTTAGTCTATGAAATCACAGGCGTAAAAGGTCCCTGATGGCAGTTATCTACAGGCCTCCAAACAACTGCAGTGATGTGGACTACAAATTACAACAGGAAATAGAAAAGGCTTGCCAGAAGGGCAGTGTTATGATATCTGTAAGGTATTTTAACATGCCAATGGATTGGGAACTGTAGGTCGGCATTGCATCTAAAAAGAGAAAATTTGTAGAATATCTACGAGATGGCTTTTTACAACAGCTTGTTGTTGAGGCCCCTATGGGATCGGTTGTACTGGATTGGGTATTGTGTAATGAACCAGAGGTGATTACAGCGATTGAATTGAAGGAACCCTTAGGAAGCAGTGATCACAACATGACTGAGTTCACTGTGAAATTTGAGAAAGAGAAGCCGAAATCCTGAGTGAAAAATCCGCCCCCCATGACCCTTTAAATTTCCCCCTTTCAGCCTTAATCCATGACCTCTGTTTTATTTCCTCCCCTAGACTCAGAGGAAAAAGCCTGTCTGCATTCACTCTATCTTTACCTATCATAATTTTAAACAGCTCTATCAAATCACCCCTCATTCCCCTACGCTCCAGTGAATAAAGTCATAACTTATTCAACCTTTCTCTGTACCTCAGTTTCTCAAGTCCCGGAAACATCCTTGTAAACCTTCTATGCACTCTGTCAACCTTCCTGTAATTAGGTGATCAAAACTGCATACAATACTCCAAATTCGGTCTCACCAATGTCTTTTACAACCTCACCATTACCTTCCAATTCTTATACTCAATACTTTGATTTATAAAGGCCAATGTACCAACAGGTCTCTTTACGACCCTATCTACGTGTGACGCCACTTTTAGGGAATTATGTATCTGTATTCCCAGATCCCTCTGTTCCAGTGCAATCCTCAGTGTCTTACCATTTACCTTGTATGTTCTACCTTGGTTTGTCCTTCCGACGTGTAATACCTCACACTTGTCCGCATTAAACTCCATCTGCTATTTTTCAGCCCATTCCTCCAATTGGTCCAAATCCCTCTGCAATCTTTGAAAACCTTCCTCACTGTCCACTACACGTCCAATCTTTGTATCATCAGCAAAACTGCTTCTCCAATTTGCCACATTATCATCCAGATCATAGGTGACAAATAACAATGGACCCCGCTGTGATCCCTGTGACACACCACTAGTCATAGACCTCCTCTCAGAGTAGCAATTCTCCTCTACCACTCTCTAGCTTCTTCCATTGAGCCAATGTCTAACCCATTTACTACCTCTCCATTTATACCTAGCGACTGAATCTTCCTAACTAACCTCCCATACGGGGCCATGCGGGTCCTTCTCATGTCAGCCGTTACTGCAGAAGGTGGCTGCTCACTTGGAAGGCGTTATGTTGACGGGGACATATGTAAACCGCCTGAGTCACCTGTGCTTATAGAGTCGATAAATGGATAAAAACACAAATAATCTGTCGATGGAGAAACATAATTTATTTCAGTTTGACGCGCTCTCATCACACCCCATTGAATTCACATTACTGCCGATCCCCTTGCCCTTACTGCCCGCTTGCAGTCAACGTCCGGTTCATAACCTTAAGAAGCTTCCCAAAGAGTGCAACTCTTCAACTGCTTTGATATGATGTTATTGTAACTGACTGTCCATTCCCTACGAACGCCATTTTTATTGCATGTTATACAAATCTGGGAATACGACTGAGTGCATTCAACCTGTCAATGCTCCTCGTTATCTTAAATAATTCCATATGTTGACCCTTCATTCTGCTCATCGCCAAAGAATAATGTTCTTGCTGTCCAACGTCCCTCACATTGGAATTACTTATCTCCGAGTAACATGTTAATCAAGCAATCCTGCTCCATATTCAGTGTAATGCCGCATTTGTTCTATGGGTGGCCGGCTATTACTGAACACACCAGTCCAAGTGCAGCCTCTCTTGATGTTGTACTGCCGCTTTTAGGGAACTATAGACTTTCTCTTCCTCTCTGCTACTGCAATCGCCACGGCCAAACCGTTTATAGTGTATATTCTACATTGACTTTCCCAATTACAGCATCTCCACCTCATTCGAATTGATCCCCATTTCATACACCTCGGCCCACTTACTCAGCCGATCAAATTTTGGTGGAATTAGATAACACTCTTCACTGTCCACTGTATAACCTGTATTGGTAACAGCTATACAGTAAATATGTGGAACCATGTCTTGTACTATTTCTTCCCACCATTGATTTAGAAGACAGAAAACTATAAACCCAGTATAAATACCTGAGGCATATCATCAGTCATGATCTCTGGTCCGAAAAAAAAAAAAAACATTATTTCACTATTCCCTCTGCTTTGTTCATTGAGGCCAATTATATGTCCATTCAGGCAATTCTCCCTATATTGCATGGCAGTTAACTGTTCAATACAGCCGGCCATATGAAAGGCCTCCACATGTACCGAACACGCCCACCGATCTGCCCTCGTCAGATGGTAAACCGCGACGACTATTCTGACCAGCTCTGTTGGATTCCAACGCAGCAGCAGCTTGTGCTCCCTACCGAGCTTCTCTTTCACCCTTCCTCATCACGGCCTCTGCCAGATTTCTCTGTGAGTATAGTTTGGTCAGGGCACACATGCGACCTGTGCACATGAGCATCATAGAATACCGCGAATCCATCCTTTTGCATCTGATTGGCTCACGCAACACCCCTCTGACCTTGGGTTACCCCTGACTCTCCACCCCTGTCTCTCACTTCACCTGGTGATCAGCCTCACTGCTGAGTTGTTGACCCACTTGCCGGATCAGCTGACTTCATCCGCTGAAACCTTGGAGACGAATAAAACCCTGAGCTTAGTCCAGAGGAAGACCACGACTTAGCCAACAGCTTCAGTAAACCGAAATCCAACAGTTGTCTCCGCTCTGACAATGAGCAGCGTGATCAATGACCTTGCGGGCCTTACCTCGCCCCAGGTACGTCTGTTCGATCTCACCCATCATCAGAGGAAGCCATGAATGCCTGCTCAGTCAACACGCTACAGCACAGCTTCATTCGCCCATCCCATTCCCCAGCCGGCGCCGGAGCGGGTGTAAAACACTCAACATGGTCCACCCTTCACTGGACTGAATATACGGAGAGTGTACAATGGATCTGCATCTGCCAAGTAACGAGTGGAAGAATACGACCATAACGCTGCTGGTCCCTACGAATGCCTGGAGGTGACTTTTCGACTTTCCAACAGTCCAGCTGTTTTCCAAGCCTTCATGAAAGAGAGCCCCCTCGCCTCAGACAGTTTCTCGTTTGGTTATAATCTACAGAACAACGGTCAGTCAGCATGGACAACTCAGCACGTGAACAAGATTTTGCGCTGCCTTGCCGACTCCTACCGTAGAAATGTACACACTGCTCTGTAACGGTATATGAACTTCTGTGATCTTCATCGTTGCCGATCCCCGGAATTCTCTGCGAAGGTGTTTACGGTAGAAGACCCGTCGGTCAAGGCCCTGGTGCTCCACAGCCGGAGGAGGGCACGGAGGGCCGTTCAGACTGCCAACCGCACCTGCTGCCACCATTCGAAACATCTTCGGCGCCCACCAAACTAAACTGGACTTCGGAACTAGTCTGAATGTCTTCAGATGAATTGTACACATAGATGAGAATTTCAAAATATGGATGTCTCAGGAATGTATTTCAGTGAATAACAAGATTACGACGGGACGTCATCAGTTTCATCATTTGAGGCTGCTGAAGCGACAGCATTATCAGTAGGGTTAACGACGGTCAGTGGGATTAGTTATGATGTTGTCAGGCTGGCCAGCGGTGATATTATCATTTCAGCTCAGTGATGGCTCAAGGGAAGTAATGAAAATATCAGCGTGGTCAGGGACAAGTTAGTAAAGCGCGGAGCATTCTGCATATAGAACGGAAGTGCTTCTATGAACTTTAAACCAGGCGTGTAATCGTTCTGACGTTTCAGTATTACAGTCAATTCGTCTGCTGTCGTCCAATCCAATCTCCAGTAGCACAAGCAGATGACCGTGAGTGTGCCTAATGGAAAGTTGGCGGACAATCATTCGGCTGTGTTTCACGCCACTGCCCATATGCAGACATCTGTTTATTCTGTCCCTTGCAAAGTTTTGTTTCATTCGAGCAATATTTACAAATTATTTCCAAATCTCTTTTGGAAACAAAAGCTGTATATTTTATTTTGCACAAACATAAAACTGAACGTATTCGTCCTTCTGCAAGTGGCGAAATATAACGCCTTACCTGCACCTCATGTTGACAGTAATTAATCTGATTAATGATGTCTAATAATTCTCCCTTGTTGTGATCACACTGTCCGATTGAAAATAAAACACATACACATTTTTTGCAGCATTCAGCACTTTTTTCTTCAATAGTTATATATGCTGAACGTTGGTTTACGTGTACACAGGGCATTTTAACAATCATAATCACTCTTTTTTTCCTGGCATGAGACATCAGAGAATATCATATCGGTTGTGTAAAGGAGATGAAAGCTCGCCATTTTCATGTTCCCCGGTGTTTTCCATTATCTGAAACTACTATTTTCGAAATTGAGGTTCTTTATCTGGAAAACCACGGAAGAATATTTGGATTTATTTTCGTGTAAATGGCTAAACAAAAGAGTGTAACAGGACAAGCAAACAAACATCGGCGAATTTCATTTAGATATACGAAAATAATAATGTGTCCGTGCCTCGAAATATAAACACGACCCAATTTAGTGATAAAATGTGTTAATATCTCTCCTTCACCATCGGCTCACCCGGATCCGAGTGCAAAATCAACAACAACAGCCGAGGTTCCATGCGCTTCTCTTCCGCTGATGTTCCGGTCTCTCGTTGGTACATTGTCAGATAATCTGCGAATTTCCCCGCTGCATGCTTTTCTCCAAACGCAGACCACATCACTTTTGCCCTTGTTCAATTCCACCTGCCAATTCTCAACCCGCTTCCCAGACAGTGAAGATCACGCTCAAGCCTGCCTAAGCTGTACAGGACGCCCCCAGTTTTGGGACCGTCCGCATTTATTCTGATCCACCTGTTAACATTAACAACCAAATCATTGTTATAGATGATAAATAACACCGGGACTGACCCAATCCCAGCGGCACACTAGTCACAGTCAACAAATCAACCATCCTCTCTCTGCTAATCCGGTGTTGTATCCAAATCAGCAGCTTTAGATTTTCAGCGCACCATTTCAGTCCGGATATAATGCTTTGCATTTATAGTATTTCATTCTGACTTTGCGGCAAAGAATAGACCAGTCTGGAACTTGATATATCCAGATTTTAAATTCTACGTCTATTCAAAGCGAGTATTGATGAGTAAATGGTGGTGGAACTGTGGCAGCTCTGGCTAATGCCTTTAAAATTAAATAGACTGCACCGGAAGACACGGGTATCCGATAAAGTGGTCAAGTCTTTCACCAGGAGCGGTTCATTTCCTCATACCGAACGGCCCATGTGTGTGTGCAGGAAAAGGATGTTTAGTAATCGGTCCACAAACCGCAGCTAATATCGTGTGGGCTCGTAATATTTTTATTATCAAGAGTCCCTGGAATATTGCTCTCGATCTCTTATATGCTTAGAAGAACATTCGTACAGCGTATTTTATTGTGATATAGGTATCAGCTGTTACTTTTTCATCATTCAAATGTTTCCAAATGACCAGAACGATCGAAAGAAAAATTATCCTATCTCCCGCTTCAATAAAGTGTACTCCATTTCACCTGCCAAGCTAATGTCCAGTCCTCAATGTCAGATGCGAATGTGCTTCGTCGATGTTATAAAATAAATCAGTTGAATTTGATTGTCCATGTTGATTGTTCAGGATGATTGTTTATGTTAGAATCGACACTGATTAGAAAATGTCCCATTTCAGCAGCTGAAGCCAAGTGTCTTGGAAAATTAAATTAGCAATGTTCATATTATCATTTGTTTAAAAGTTAATAGCTTGTAACATCCCTTCGGGAGACAATTTTACGGAACAGTGACAAAGTGAGAAAAACACTTTAATGTCAGTATTTGTTTAGCTGGTTGTCTCTTCTGAGGCTGACGTGGTAATCACACTGATTTCCTCAGTGGAATTACTCTCCCTTGCATATAACTCTGTAAAACCGATTACCAGCCCATTGCAGCAGTTGGAACTTTCCGTAAAACTGAACGCTGCTTCTGACGGAATATGGAATATCCAACGATTTACTACATCGTGGGCATTTTCTATCCTGCAATTGGAGTGATCGGTATCCCTGGTAAGTTACTGGGTCTTGTCACTCTATGTAAGATGCCTTCCTCTTGCTTTTGTTTCGCTGCCCTGTTCGACCTTTACCTGAGTACAGCTTCTACCCTCGTCTGAAACCTGTTTCCAGGATTCAGGATTCAAGCATCTGATTTATTTTTTCAGTGTCCATACTTTTTCGATGTGATTTTTTTTTCCTGTTTTGTCAAATACTTTGGTGCCAATATTGCCAAAGTTTCATAGTTTAATTTTTTCGTCATTCTGAAGTGACAGTGGTCAGTTTTGCAGATCGACAGCTTTTTCAAATGATCGTCCAGTGGAATATCTACACTCTGATCTGTTCTTCCGAAAATCACTAAGTTGTAACTTATACATGGAACCTCATGAATTTCACTACATATAATCCCTTCAGCTCTTTCACCTCTAGTAATGGAAATGGTGTCGTTTACCTGAGCGATCGAGGGCTCACCAGTACGTGAGTAAGAGAAATCAGATGCCCGGCTCTAAACTGTCGGAAAGCCGCCAACCTACCGCCACTCCAGTCCATTATCCGGAGTGCGCCGACGGAGTCCGCATACATTGAATTTCTTTTTAGTTCGAAAAAATATCATATACTGCTTATCATCGGAAGAATGGTAGGCATTCAGAGAGTTGCAGCCAACAATAATTCCGTATTTATTTTTTCAAATTTCTTGTAGTTAATTTAACGGCGATTGTGATCCTATCTCGGGGAAAATGCGGACTCTCCAAATGCATCACCCGTTACCTGGTTGGAATGGCATCAGCGGATCTGATGATGGTGACAATTTTCGGTTTAGTGGAATGGACCAACAAATTCTACATTTATTTTAGATCCCTGCTCATCACTCCTGTATGCGCCCTGACACTTGTATTTAGAGTTATAATGAGGGACTGTTCTGTTTGGTTTACGGTCAGTTTTACCTTCGATCGTTTCATCGCAATATGTTGTCAAAAGCTGCGGGAACGATACTGCACGGAGAGAACAGCAACGGTGGTTATCGTGATTGTGGTTACAGTGAGCTGCGTCAAATGTGTCCCGTATTACTTTGCCGTTGAACCGTACGTCATCATTGACAACATACCGTGGCATTGCGCCTTCACAGCTAAATACGCTACTTCACCCATGTGGAAAGGATACGAATTTCTGGATAGCTTTTTAACACCGTTGCTACCGATCTGTTTAATTCTGGTATTCAATGGGTTAACAGTACGATATATCATTGCGGCAAATAGAGTCCGCAGAGGGCTTCGGAACAGCAGTGATAACCAGAAGGATGCCGAGGTGGCAAACCGCAGAAAATCGATGATTTTGTTGTTTGCCATATCTGCTAATTTCATATTATTTTGGTTGCCCTATGTAGTTCATTCCCTGACTTGGCAATCGCAAAACTATTCTTTTCAAAACAGATATTTGAGTACCCCGGTATATATACTGCAGCAATTTGGATACATTTTGCAAACTCTGAGTATGTGCACTAACACTTTTATCTATACACTGACACAGAGGAAATTCAGAGAAGAGTTCAAGAATGGAATGAAGTATGCATTTACTTTAAAAGGGCATCTGTGTAGATAACGTCCACGTCCAATTGCAATTCAGCGGAGTTTTCAAACAAAACAGTTTAAAAATTATTAGTTATGGTAAAGTAGTCATAAATTCAAACAATCTTGTGGCTGCCATTCCGAAATCCCAAAAACCGGCGGAAGATCGCATACTTCATACAGTTCAAGTAGGAAACTGGGCAAATGGTGAATGAGTTGGAGTAACTGTTACAGTGGGTGAATAAATTCCAAATTAACACAGAGACTTGACAATAACAAGGAGAAGAATGGCTTCTAGACTGCCGGTGATTTCAATGTTTCAGAATGGACATTGTCGGGTGAATGAGAGTGAAGGGAGAACATTTGAACAACAGGGAAAGTACAATAATAGCGCAGTTGACTTCGGTCGCTTAACAGTAAACTGGTGATTGTATCTCAAGATACATCTGCAAAGCAGGCGTTTCGAAGGCAAGGGTAACGGGACGGGTTGGGTAATAGAAATGTCTCAGTGGGGTATCAAGCTATAGAAGATCGATTACATTCCCCAGGGCCAAAGTCTTCTGTCACCTCAACCTTGCTAACATCAGCTTTTCACTCTGTGTCTGTGCATTTCAACAGATGTTACCGCTCCATCGTTCGTAATCTGATAAAGTCTTGTGATGAACACTAATTCATATAGGCAGCAGTTAAGAACAGCCCACTATTTATTGGAAATTTCAGAGGCGTGAGGGTTTTGCAGAATATCCACTGTAAAATCTGCATGGAACTATACTACAGTGCATAGAGACACTGACATTTGTCAGTGCTGTATACGCCCAAATGGAGTGGAAAACGAGTCTGTAAATGAAACGGGAGCAAGGGATGTTGCGAATGGCAGCGGAGGAACGCCGCATGAGCGGTGTGCAATTGGAGGCGGATCAGGAGTGCCAGAAATAGTGGGAGGTGGGGGTGTGCTTCCAACCAAATTAAAATCCCATCCCCACCTACTTCCCTGAAACGGATATTCTTGACTTATGGAACAGAGTTTCAGAATACAGATTACGTTACCAAAATGTCATACGATATCAGAGCAGAATTAGGCAATTTGGCCTATCGAGTCTGCACCACCATTTCATCACGGCTTATCCATTTCTCTTCTCAGTCCCATTCTTCAGCATTGCCCCCGCTGCCCTCCATTATCCGTTCATACATTGACCAATCAAGGGGGTATCCATATAACCATATAACATAAAACAATTATAGCACGGAAACAGGCCATCTCGGCCCTTCTAGTCCGTGCCGAACGCTTACTCTCACCTGGTCCCGCTGACCCGCACTCAGCTCATAACCCTCCATACCTTTCCTGTCTATAAACCTATCCAATTTTACTTTAAATGACAATACCGAACTTGCCTTTACCACTTCTACTGGAAGCTCGTTCCACACAACTACAACTCTCTGAGTAAAGATATTACCCCTCGTGTTACCCTTACACTTTTAACCCCTAACTCTCAACTCATGTCCTCTTCTTTGAATCTCCCTTACTCTCAATGGAAAAAGCCTATCCACGTCAACTCGATCTATCCCCCTCATTATTTTAAATATTTCTATCAAGTTCCCCATCAACCTTCTACGCTCCAAAGAATAAAGG